>NC_059198.1:5736644-5859267 GCF_020615455.1 Coregonus clupeaformis
GACAGGAAGAAGAGGTGAGGGGGTGGAGTCCTGTGGGACTGGTTACATGGTGGATCTGTAATCAAACCAGATGGCTTAGTTGAATTTGTACCAGGAGATCAGCCTATGATGAAATATCCCAAATATATTTATGTCAGGAGAACTCATGTACTCATGTTCGGCTGACATCTTTTAGATAATTATTCTGATGTGTATCGTTCTGTTCTCTCAGGGTGGGTGAGTCTCCAGGACAAGCCAGGAAAGTACAGCAGAAGCCAAAGAGCCCTCCCACTAACAGGTACAGTACAGAACAGTGCTGCCCCCTAGTGACTGCACATAATGTCTCCTATACTTCACATCTCTTACTGTCTCCTATACTTCACATATCTTACCTTCTCCTACACTTCACATTTCTTACTGACTCCTATACTTCACATCTCTTACTGTCTTCTATACTTCACATCTTTGACTGTCTCCTAAACTTCACATCTCTTACTGTCTCCTATACTTCACATCTCTTACTGTCTCCTATACTTCACATATCTTACTGTCTTCTATACTTCACATCTCTTACTGTCTCCTATACTTCACATATTTGACTGTCTCCTATACTTCACATCTCTTACCTTCTCCTATACTTCACATCTCTTACTGTCTCCTATACTTCACATCTCTTACTGTCTTCTATACTTCACATCTTTGACTGTCTCCTAAACTTCACATCTCTTACTGTCTCCTATACTTCACATCTCTTACTGTCTCCTACACTTCACATCTCTTACTGTCTTCTATACTTCACATCTTTGATTGTCTCCTATACTTCACATATCTTACTGTCTCCTATACTTCACATCTCTTACTGTCTTCTATACTTCACATCTTTGATTGTCTCCTATACTTCACATATCTTACTGTCTCCTATACTTCACATATCTTACTGTCTCCTACACTTCACATCTCTTACTTTCTTTCTATACAAAAAAAAAAAGCTGTACATATGAAACAGTTCTCCTCCAGATAAGGAAGTGTTCTAGGTGTCAGTACAGGTCAGTGGTACACTATCTACAGTTGAAGTCGGAAGTTTACATACACCTTAGCAATCTAGGCTCTGTCGTAGCCGGCCGCGACCGGGAGACCCATGGGGCGGCGCACAATTGGCCCAGCGTCGTCCAGGGTAGGGGAGGGAATGGCCAGCAGGGATGTAGCTCAGTTGGTAGAGCATGGCGTTTGCAACGCCAGGGTTGTGGGTTCGATTCCCTCTGGGGGCCAGTATGAAAAAAATATATAAAAAAATAATGTATGCACTCACTAACTGTAAGTCGCTCTGGATAAGAGCATCTGCTAAATCACTAAAATATAATGTAAATGTTAGCCAAATACATTTAAACACAGTTTTTCACAATTCCTGACATTTAATCCTAGTAAAAATTCTAGGTCAGTTAGGATCACAACTTTATTTTAAGAATATGAATTGACAGAATAATAGTAGAGAGAATTATTTATTTAAGCTTTTATTTCTTTCATCACATTCCCAGTGGGTCAGAAGTTTACATACACTCAATTAGTATTTGCTAGCATTGCCTTTAAATTGTTTAACTTGGGTCAAACGTTTCGGGTAGCCTTCCACAAGCTTCCCACAATAAGTGGGAAGTGAATTTTGGCCCATTCCTCCTGACAGAGCTGGTGTAACTGAGTCAGGTTTGTAGGCCTCCTTGCTCGCACAGGCTTTTTCAGTTCTGCCCACACATTTTCTATAGGATTGAGGTCAGGGCTTTGGGATGGTGTTCTTCAGCTTGCAAGCCTTCCCCTTTTTCCTCCAAACATAACGATGGTCGTTATGGCCAAACAGTTCTATTTTTGTTTCATCAGACCAGAGGACATTTCTCCAAAAAGTAAGATCTTTGTCCCCATGTGCAGTTGCAAACCGTAGTCTGGCTTTTTTATGGCGGTTTTGGAGCAGTGGCTTCTTTCTTGCTGAGCGGCCTTTCAGGTTATGTCGATGTAAGACTTGTTTTACTGTGGATATAGATACTTTTGTACCTGTTTCCTTCAGCATCTTCACAAGGTCCTTTGCTGTTGTTCTGGGATTGATATGCACTTTTCGCACCAAAGTACGTTCATCTCTAGGAGACAGAACGTGTCTCCTTCATTAACGGTATGATGGCTGCGTGGTCCCATGGTGTTTATAATTGCATACTATTGTTTGTACAGATTAATGTGGTACCTTCATGCGTTTGGAAATTGCACCCAAGGATGAACCAGACTTGTGGAGGTCTACATAGTTTTTTCTGAGGTCTTGGCTGATTTCTTTTGATGTTCCCATAATGTCAAGCAAAGAGGCACTGAGTTTGAAGGTAGGCCTTGAAATACATCCACAGGTACACCTCCAATTGACTTAAATTATGTCAATTAGCCTATTAGAAGCTTCTAAAGCCATGACATCATTTTCTGGAATTTTCCAAGCTGTTTAAAGGCACAGTCAACTTAGTGTATGTAAACTTCTGACCCACTGGAATTGTGATACAGTGAATTATAAGTGAAATAATCTCTCTGTAAACAATAGTTGGAAAAATTACTTGTGTCATGCACAAAGTAGATGTCCTAACTGACTTTCCAAAACGATAGTTTGTTAAGAAGAAATTTGTGGAGTGGTTGAAAAATGAGTTTTTATGACTCCAACCTAAGTGTATGTAAACTTCCGACTTCAACTGTATCTCCCCTTTCTGTCTTTCTCTCCTCATCACTCTCTCTCTCCCTCAGGATCCTGAAGCCAAGTCAGGGTCAGAATGCCTCAGTCACAGGTCAGCTAAACCGACAGGGGTGAGTACAGTCTCCAACCTCTCTCTACTTCTCCCCCTCTTTATTTCTCTTCCCTTCTTACAGTGGGGGGAAAAAGTATTTAGTCAGCCACCAATTGTGCAAGTTCTCCCACTTAAAAAGATGAGAGAGGCCTGTAATTTTCATCATAGGTACACGTCAACTATGACAGACAAATTGAGAAAAAATAATCCAGAAAATCACATTGTAGGATTTTTAATGAATTTATTAGCAAATTATGGTGGAAAATAAGTATTTGGTCACCTACAAACAAGCAAACAAGCAAACATTTCTGGCTCTCACAGACCTGTAACTTCTTCTTTAAGAGGCTCCTCTGTCCTCCACTCGTTACCTGTATTAATGGCACCTGTTTGAACTTGTTATCAGTATAAAAGACACCTGTCCACAACCTCAAACAGTCACACTCCAAACTCCACTATGGCCAAGACCAAAGAGCTGTCAAAGGACACCAGAAACAAAATTGTAGACCTGCACCAGGCTGGGAAGACTGAATCTGCAATAGGTAAGCAGCTTGGTTTGAAGAAATCAACTTTGGGAGCAATTATTAGGAAATGGAAGACATACAAGACCACTGATAATCTCCCTCGATCTGGGGATCCACGCAAGATCTCACCCCGTGGGGTCAAAATGATCACAAGAACGGTGAGCAAAAATCCCAGAACCACACGGGGGGACCTAGTGAATGACCTGCAGAGAGCTGGGACCAAAGTAACAAAGCCTACCATCAGTAACACACTACGCCGCCAGGGACTCAAATCCTGCAGTGCCAGACGTGTCCCCCTGCTTAAGCCAGTACATGTCCAGGCCCGTCTGAAGTTTGCTAGAGTGCATTTGGATGATCCAGAAGAGGATTGGGAGAATGTCATATGGTCAGATGAAACCAAAATATAACTTTTTGGTATAAACTCAACTCGTCGTGTTTGGAGGACAAAGAATGCTGAGTTGCATCCAAAGAACACCATACCTACTGTGAAGCATGGGGGTGGAAACATCATGCTTTGGGGCTGTTTTTCTGCAAAGGGACCAGGACGACTGATCCGTGTAAAGGAAAGAATGAATGGGGCCATGTATTGTGAGATTTTGAGTGAAAACCTCCTTCCATCAGCAAGGGCATTGAAGATGAAACGTGGCTGGGTCTTTCAGCATGACAATGATCCCAAACACACCGCCCGGGCAACGAAGGAGTGGCTTCATAAGAAGCATTTCAAGGTCCTGGAGTGGCCTAGCCAGTCTCCAGATCGCAACCCCATAGAAAATCTTTGGAGGGAGTTGAAAGTCCGTCTTGCCCAGCAACAGCCCCAAAACATCACTGCTCTAGAGGAGATCTGCATGGAGGAATGGGCCAAAATACCAGCAACAGTGTGTGAAAACCTTGTGAAGACTTACAGAAAACGTTTGACCTGTGTCATTGCCAACAAAGGGTATATAACAAACTATTGAGAAACTTTTGTTATTGACCAAATACTTATTTTCCACCATAATTTGCAAATAAATTCATTAAAAATCCTACAATGTGATTTTCTGGATTTTTTTCCTCATTTTGTCTGTCATAGTTGACGTGTACCTATGATGAAAATTACAGGCCTCTCTCATCTTTTTAAGTGGGAGAACTTGCACAATTGGTGGCTGACTAAATACTTTTTTCCCCCACTTTATTTTATTCCTTAACTCATAAACATTTAATAATACAACTATAGTATATAATTAATAAAAACCGCCCCATCTCTCCCCCCTCCACCCTCTCTGTCTGTCTGTCTATCTGTCTGTGTCTGTCTGTCAGGAGCTGGTACAGAAAGACCCCGGAGGACAGAGTGAGGCGCTCAGACAGCCTGAAGAAGCAGAATTCCCTGGGCTAACAGGTTCCTCCCTCAGTCACTCTATGACCCCTCACTCCCTGACCCTTGACCTCTGGGCCTTCTATCAGCCCCATATTCCACTATGGTTCGACCACCACCACAACAACCACCAATGCTACTAGTCCCTCTATCCTCCCTCTGATGGTTCAGCCAGTGCTCTCTGCCCATGGCACACCCTACCCAATGGATTGTTACTATAGTTACATAGATTTTTCTACTATTACAAACTTATGAACAGTTCATGTATTCCTTAGGTTTGAATGCTGCTGTGCACTCTTGTGCCAAGATAATTACTGCATTAATGCTGCTAGCTAGCTATATTTGCTGCTTAACTTGCAAAGACTTTGTAGCTATAGAGGTCTTCTTTAGTGGATATGTAGTAGGGAGATGGACTCATAAAGAAGCATGACAAAAGTAAAGGAAGTAGATTTCATTAGTCAGGGGTGTGGATTGTCTTCTGACAGGTGGCGTCACTCCTCCGCTCGTAACCTCAACGTAGTCGTGGCGCTATCTGACGTAAGACAATGAGAGGTGTGTTAACTGTAAAACACACTGGTGGCCTTTCCAGACACACCTCAGAGATATAGGTTATTGTGTGATTACATAGCTTTAGCCTTTGCTATAGTAGCCATTACAATGTCAAATGATGCTGCTGGTAGTCACAGATAGTTGCCATGTAAAAAAAGCTATTTGAAACATATTTATTTCTAATATCATTTTTCAGTTAAAGGGCTCTGTGCTCTGTGTGAAGTCTGTAACATTTCAAATTGGTTTGTGTGTGATGTGTGCAATTTTAAAATATCAATGTGTTTTGCTGCGAAACGTCACGGCCAAATGAGAGAAAATGTACAGTTGAATGAACTATTGTCTTATTTTACACTGTACCAAAAGGACCATGCTTTGGTTTCACATGGTCAGATAACTGGCATGTTTGAGCTGTAGCTGACGGACAAGCCTATGTCTCTGGAGAGTATTTAGAATATCCCATACATAAATGAAGCTGCCTTTCACAAACAAACATGACTGAGATATCTAGAATATCTGAAACCTGCCAGTGTATATGAGATGATTTACAGAGAAAACATTGACAATGAAAACCAAAGTAACTCACCAGTGTGCAGTAGCTATAACATCCTTTTCTCAGAGCAGTCTTCTTGTAGCCTGGCTGATGCGCAGGCCCACGTGGTACACAGTGAGAGTAGAGCTTGTGGTACATAAAAGCACGTTAGCTAGGGAAGTCTTCTTTCCCCACCTAGGTACTGATGTATCCCACCTAGGACAATCTTGGGAGGGATACAGCATACACTAAGGTGTCATTAACATGTCATTAATATGTCATTCTGTGAAAGAGTTGGATACTGACCCTGAGTCAGTTGCTAGGGGGATTTGTATATTAATAACTTGCTTAAACAGCACTACACCACCATACATGGCCTTTTGTAGCAGTGACGGATTTCTGGTGTTGTTGTTGACTCGCTTTGATGAATTTACTTTGTAATTTGTGTGTTGAATACAAAACATTTTGTAATTTTTTTCCTGTTTACAGCCTGTGCTTGATGTATTTATTTCAGAATGACCAATTATATTAAATATTGATATTTAAATGACTGTGTTCTATTCATGTGAGTGAATATATTCTGTGGCAGTAATCTTTATTGCAAGAAAAATCATGATATGCAACATTTACATTTCAATCTGAGATGGATATTACATTGAGTGAGCAGAAATTAATGATCAAAAGAAAACACACCATGCTGTTGTAGAGTCCAGTAATAAAGACTAACGAGATGTATTATTAAGTTAACATCTACAATATAAAATATCATACATTGTTACAAATCACACAAAGATACAGTACCTATCCATATTCATGGACAATGACTGTACAGTATTTATGTAAGAAACAGTAGAACAGAGTTAAACATTTCTCAAATCCAGTTCATGGACCAGCACAGGGCCCTTTGTTGCTGACAGGTGACTGGTAAGCGGTCCCTCAGGCATGAGAACGATGGGCTTTCCAGTACAAAATAGTTTGAGAAATACTGCTCTATAACAAAGTTTAAATTCTAAGTGACAAGTACATATCTTAACATAGAGTATTGCAAATATACTAGATTAATAACATGCTGAACCTAACATGTATCCTAACGTTTATCATTATCCAGTAACTCCTACTCATAACCTTTACAATACTAATATTAAACATACACACATAGTACTGCTGGGTTAGTTTGTGGTGCATATCAAACAGGCTATAATAGAGAAGAGAAAATATATTTAGACAAAAAACATCATTAAGATTATCTAATTAGCTGGCAAATCCCAGATTGACTGTGCTCTTAGACAGGCTTTTCTTGATCAGGCAGTTGTTGCTGCATTGTTGCTGCTGGGCAGTTTCTCATAGCACTTCTTCATCTCTTCATATTCCTTAGAGACATCTGCAAAGACGCAATGACATAAGCTTAAATGTTCACTATATACCATTTGGTACCAGGTATTTAATTGTGCCTAATTCTTTGAGGTACAGTAAGTACCAGAACGTATCTGTTGCTAGTTTCTTAGTTAATTAATCACTGGACTGTAAAAAATTTGACAAGTAGTATAGTATGAAGCTGTAATTGGGAGTTTTGCCTCTACACAACATGCAGTTCAATGTTTTGTCTTGATGTTTATATTCCCCGGAGCCATTTTATGTTTTGGATATAACATAAATAAACTACATTTTGTAAAAAATATATATTTGACAAGTTTGATCAAATATGACAAATCCAACAGAACCCATACAGTTATTCAGTTTGAGTTTACTTATTTTTGCTCACAGATAAAACTGAAGAAATGCAGAACACTCATTTTAAATACATAACACATAATACATGGCATAAATATAATACAGGACACATAACATTAACGGAAATTGAAATGTTAAAATGTGATTGTTAAAAGAGAATTTTAGGGGAAAACAGTTATTGTCAGTGGGTAGAGTGGTGTTTCTCAGGCGGTTCGTACAGGCAGTTATACAGGACAGTTGGTGGCTGTTTCTCAGGAGACTGGTGGTGCAGTTACCTTTTTGGAGGGAGCAGGTAATTCAGTGGGTGGTCAAGAGTGTGCATGTCCTTCACCAGGTGCACTGCAGCCTGCTCTCGCCTGCTCTGCAGTGACGGGAGCTGTGGTTGGACTGCTCCACCTCTGGAGATGATCCTCAGGGCCCTCCTCTGCACCCTGTCTAGTTTGGCCTGCTGCTTTTCACTGCATACAAGTAACAGCACTCCACCGTATTCCAGACAAGGCCTGACCAGTGTAGGATATACTGTGACCAGATGTTCAGTGGGTAGGCCATTTCTGTCAAGAACAGTCAAAAAAGGCAGGCGTTTTGAGGCCTTCCTCACTGATTGCTCCACATGTGTGTCACCACTGAGGTTAGTCTAGATGAAAACTAAGATACTTGGTTGTTGTTAGCACTGGTACTTCCTGTCACACTAGGATGAGTGGTGCAGGTTGTGGAGGGTCTCTTGAAAAACATATCCGAATTTCCACTGACTTTTCCCTATTCAGGGAATGTGGCCCACTCTTCCAGCTGCTTTGTCTCCAAGACCATGGAAGTGTCCTCTTGGATACTGGTTAGTGGTATGGCTCTGGACAGCTCTACAACGTCTGCATATCCAGTGTCCAGAGTGTCACTGAAGACAACTTTTCGGGTGGACATCTGAAGGAGAAACAGATATGGTGAGGGGCATAAATGTGCCATTTGCCATCACCCTCTGCCTTCTTCCTGTGGTGTAGCTGTGAAGCCAGGCTATTAACCTTGGGTACAGTTCAATGTCAGACAGATGTTGCAGGAGCTTTGCATGATCTACTCGATCAAAGGCATTGGACATGTCAGCAAGTAACAACCTCACCATTGTTGGTTTTCTGGAGTCAGTAGCTGTCAGCCAGTAGTGTGTGGCTTTCACTAGGGCAGTAGTAGTGCTGGACTTTGGAAGGTAGGCATACTGATTCGTGCACTCAGAGAGAAATGTTGGCATGAGTTTTTTCATGATGTAGCTCTCCTGGTTTTTCTAAGGCATGAAGTTGTACCTTGGTTTGACACTTTAGGTATGGGACACACATTGGCAGTCTTCCAGGCAGCAGGAACAGTCCCCTGCCAGTAGGAGGTGTTAACTATGTATGTGATGACAGGGGCTGGATCTTCTGCATGCTCTTTTAGTAGCAAGGTTGGAATGCCATCAGGCCCACATGCTTTACACGTCTGGTCAGAGCTTGCTTTATCTGGTCAATGCTGCACAGCTCAACCTGCCTTGTAGGCATGGGCAGTGGGAAGGTGGCAAGAGATATGGTGCTTGCCTCAGCAAAGAAGCCATTAAAAACATCAGCCATGTCGTCGTCTTCAACTCCCTTGAACTGTATTCTACCTCCTGATGTTTTCTTTCGTCCCAGTCCTTTGTTAATTTCGTCCCAGTCCTTTGTTAATGAAGTTCGAGTCCTTTGTTAATTTCGTCCCTGTCGTTTGTTAATTTCGTCCCAGTTCTTTGTTAATGAAGTTCCAGTCCTTTGTTAATTCCGTCCCAGTCCTTTGTTAATGAAGTCCCAGTCCTTTGTTAATGAAGTCCCAGTCCATTGTTGAGTTTTTCTTCTTTAGGTCCTGGATTTAAGTTTTGTAGTAGTTTTTCTTTGCTTCCCCATTGTTTCTGTATTTTCTCCATTTCATTGTTTTCCCCCCATCTGTTGAAAGTCTTCTGTCTTTTCCTGATCCAGCCTTTATTTGTTCAGGGCTTATCCAGTGGTTTTGTTTTCTTATTTCTGATTGGCATGCATACATCAAGTGCAGTTTGAATGCAGGAGCGGAATGTCTCCACCTCAGCATCTTGATGGGCAGGTGATTAAAGTCTCCACACAGCGTGAGATCCTTCCTTCCACTACCAGAGATGAAACTGAGCTGGGGAGTGGTTTAGGACGAAGCTGAAGCCACATACACTCAAACTCCTCTTTCTCTAGGTCAGTTCTTCTCTTTGCCTGCATACTGTGATTCACATACATAGCCACGCCCCCTCTTCTCATCCGCTCTCTGGACCTTTCATTTCTAAAAGCTGATAGTCTTGTATGAACAGAGATTCATCTGGGATATTTTCGTGGGCCCATGTTTCAGTGACACATCTAATGTCTGCATTTACTGATTTAAGCAGCAGTTCAAATGAATCCCTTTGTTTATCAATGATCTTCAATTCAATGATCTTCAATTCTTGGAAATTTTTATTGGCTGATTGAACAATTAAGCAATAAGGCCCGAGGGGGTGTGGAATATTGGCCAATTTACCACGGCAAAGGGCTGTTCTTGTGCACAACGCAATTTGGAGTGCCTGGATACAGTCCTTAGCCATGGTATATTGGCCATATACCACAAACCTCTGTGGTGCCTTATTGCTATAAGGAACTGGTTACTGCGTCATACCTGTGGTATCGAGTCTGATATACACACTGCTGAAATGCTGTTTCAGCCAATCAGCATCAAGGACCCAAACTACATATTAATCCTGTACAGTGCATTTGGAAAGTATTCAGACCCCTTGACTTTTTCTAAATGTTGTTACGTTACAGCCGTATTCTAAAATGGATTAAATTGTTGTTTTTCCTCATCAATCTACACAGAATATACCCCATAATGAAAAAGCAAAAACAGGTTTTTAGAAATTTTACATTTACATAAGTATTCAGACCCTTTACTCAGTACTTTGTTGAAGCACCTTTGGCAGCAATTACAGCCTCCAGTGCTCATAGGTATGATGCTACAAGCTTGGCACACCTGTATTTGGGGAGTTTCTCCCATTCTTCTCTGCAGATCCTCTCAAGCTCTGTCAGGTTGGATGGGGAGCGTCTCTGCACAGCTATTTTCAGGTCTCCCAGTGATGTTAGATCGGGTTCAGAGACTTGTCCCGAAGCCACTCCTGCGTTGTCTTGGCTGTGTGTTTATGGTCTTTGTCCTGTTGGAAGGTGAACCTTCGCCCTAGTCTGAGGTCCTGAGCGATCTGGAGCAGGTTTTCATCAAGGATCGCTCTGTACTTTGCTCCGTTCATCTTTCCCTCGATCCTGACTAGTCTCCCAGTCCCTGCTGCTGAAAAACATCCCCACAGCATGATGCTGCCACCACCATGCTTCCCTGTAGAGATGGTGCCAGGTTTCCTCCAGACGTGGCGCTTGGCATTCAGGGCAAAGAGTTCAATCTTGGTTTTATCAGACCAGAGAATCTTGTTTCTCATGGTCTGAGTCCTTTAGGTGCCTTTTGGCAAACTCCAAGCGGGCTGTAATGTGCCTTTTACTGAGGAGTGGCTTCCGTCTGGCCACTCTACCATCAAGGCCTGATTGGTGGGGTGCTGCAGAGATGATTGTCCTTCTGGAAAGTTCTCCCATCTCCACAGAGGAACTCTGGAGCTCATTCAGAGCGACCATCGGGTTCTTGGTCACCTGCCTGACCAAGGCCCTTCTCCCCCGATTGCTCAGTTTGGCGGGGCGTCCAGCTCTAGAAAGAGTCTTGGTGGTTCCAAACTTCTTCCATTTAAGAATGATGGAGGCCACTGTGTTCTTGGGGACCTTCAATGCTGCAGAAATGTTTTGGTACCCTTCCCCAGACCTGTGCCTTGACACAATCCTGTCTCGGAGCTCTACGGACAATTCATTCGACCTCATGGCTTAGTTTTTGCTCTGACATGCACTGTCAACTGTGGGACCTTGTATAAACAGATGTGTGCCTTTCCAAATTATGTCCAATCAATTGGATTTACCACAGGTGGACTCCAATTCAGTTGTAGAACCATCTCAAGGATGATCAATGGAAACAGGATGCACCTGAGCTCAATTTTGAGTCTCATAGCAAAGGGTCTGAATACTTATGTAAATAAGGTATTTTTGTTTTTTGTTTTTAGTAAATTTGCAAGAATTTCTAAAAACCTGTTTTCGCTTTGTCATTATGGGTTATTGTCTGTAGATTGATGAGGATTTTAAAAAAATCCATTAAAAAAATATCAAGGGATCTAAATACTTTCCGAATGCACTGTATATGGTTGTTATATCCCACGATGTTCTCTTCCATTTACCTGGGACGAGCAATCTGTTAGGCATCTTGAGTGACTGGTTCATGGATTCTTGTAGTTCACGCGCCAGCTCTTCCACAATGTGTTTCTGATTTAGGACAGAAAGGTTTTAGATTTTCGGTAACACATTATTTTAAGGTACACACATTAGCCACATATTTGCAGTTCATAAGAGCGTACACTACCGTTCAAAAGTTTGGGGTCACTTAGAAAATTCCTTGTTTTCGAAAGAAAAGCCATTTTTTTGTCCATTAAAATAACATCAAATTGATCAGAAATACAGTGTAGACATTGTTAATGTTGTAAATGGATATTGTAGCTGGAAACGGCTGATGTTTTATGGAACATCTACATAGACGTACAGAGGCCCATTATCAGCAACCATCAGTCCTGTGTTCTAATGGCACGTTGTGTTTGCTAATCCAAGTTTATCATTTTAAAAGGCTAATTGAGCATTAGAAAACCCTTTTGCAATTATGTTAGCACAGCTGAAAACTGGCCTTCTTGAGACTAGTTGAGTGTCTGGAGCATCAGCAATTGTGGGTTCGATTACAGAGTGTCTAGTTTGAGAAACAGACGCCTCACAGGTCCTCAACTGGCAGCTTCATTAAATAGTACCCGCAAAACACCAGTTCAACATCAACAGTGAAGAGGCGACTCCGGGATGCTGACCTTCTAGGCAGAGTTGCAAAGAAAAAGCCATATCTCAGACTGGCCAATAAAAAGAAAAGATTAAGATGGGCAGTCTGAGATTTGGCTTTTCTTTGCAACTCTGCCTAGAAGGTCAGCATCCCGGAGTCGGGGGGCTTCCTGCAAATGGCTGAAGTTGCACACTATTGTCACTTTTCTTCTCAGAGGCCAATATGAGAAGGTAGGTAGCCTTGTCTGAGCAAGAACGCCCAATAGTCCCAGAGGCCGATACGTAGCCTGAGCGTAATGAACAAAATAGATACTGGCAACAACATTGTGTTAGTTATTATTTTCTTTGTTGATCTTATAACTGTTGATATTATAAAAAATTAAAGATAACTCACGGGAAATTGTCGTATCGAGTAAATGCTGGCAATTATTGCTGATAAACAAAGGAGTCCGCTCATACTGAACCTGGATCATAAGTTTTATTCATATCACAAGCTTCCAGCATGAGTTACAGACTTGCAGGGTCTGGAGAGCAGTGTCCTCGAATTCTAATGGCTGCTCTGCTTTCCTGTGCCCCCAGCATATACTTATAAACAATGTGAAAATATGGGTTGCTCCCTCTGCGGTCCAATCACCGGTCTCCCCTGGGGCGTCACCCTACAACTGCTACTTTTGAACTAAGATAAACATATTTTCTTTGTCCCTCTAGAATAGTCATAATCTTTAATACACTACATTTCCCCCCTTCGAGACTAACTAAAAGTCTCGCAAACAAACAGAATAGGATTATGACCAGTAACAATTTATCTTATTGAGTATCTTTAACATTAAACCAAAAACATTCTCCTCTAGAGTGTAAATACCTTTCTATGAAATATGAATAAATGTTTATGAAGTGTGAATACATTACTATGAAATATGAACAAATCTTTATGGAGTGTGAATACATTACTATGAAATATGAACAAATCTTTATGGAGTGTGAGAGCGATAAACTGTCTGGCAACCTTCGTTCCAAATCCATCCATCAATCAAGACAGTAAAATTCTCTCACGGTCCCTCTGCCCCAGGCAACCACCTAGATACTCCAGATAAACTCATAAACAATGTAAATGCATTTGAAACTATGATGCAATTAAATACACATGTAAGCCCCTGCAAACAAAATACTATCCAAAAAATGTCCACTCTAAGGCTGGTCAACCCATTGGACCCTACAGTGGACCTCTCCCTGCCTAGACTCCCTGTCCCTAAGCATTCACGAAATAAACAAAAACATCTAAGTTCCCCACATGTATTCAATAACATCAAATATCATTCTACAAAAATTAATACCTAAGAATATGACACAAATTATGTATTACACATGCAAATATGTCTATATTTCATTGCAGACACTGGAATGTAGTCCACTACACTTCATCTCCCCGTAGTCTTGACTTCCAATGCATTGTTGATGATGGAATCGGAATCTTTCCACACCATCCTTGTTTCATCTCCTCCAGTCATTGTCCTTTCATATTGTCCCTTCATATTGTCCTTGTTTGAGTATTTCAATCTCTACATATTCCCCCAAATGCTTCTGGAAGAAAAGAAAAGACCAAACAGTATCTTTTGCAAAACAACACTTTCAAATTAAACATCAATATCAACTAAGAATATAAAAATTATATATAAATGATGTATGAATCAATATAAATGATAGAATAATGAACTAGGATAATACGATTCATTCATACACTTCCCCCCTTTGATTCATAACATCATACTAAAATCACCCTAATATTGAAAAAAAATTGAAAAATGATCAAATATTCAAAAAGGATATTTATCATCCAGTTCCACTTGTCCATCTTCATCCAGATCAGGAACAGTCAACAACGGCATCTGAGTGTTGTCTCCAGGCATCACTACTCCAACCTATCTCAATACCATAGCTTTCTCAAAGGTCAGTAACAAATTACAAACATCACACACAGTGCTATCAAAACTGCTATTAAAATGTAATCCATCACTGCTCCTACTGGCCTACCTGATCTTGCAACCAAGTCTTCGCTGACCATCCAGCTCCTTCAGATCTACCAAATGCATCCCTTATATTCTTCAATGCATATATAACCCTAGTGATAATATCTGAACTATCTGGACTCAAAGTATAACTAATATTATCAATATGATCTTCCCAAATGTTACACCATACCCTGGAAAAAGTCCCCCCTTCTCCCTTAGATTTATCCTTCAATGATAGGCTTGAAGACTATGACATGTCGCCATGTCTCTTTTCACCCTATTTTCAACCCTAGATTTATCTGTGTCCGGTGCTACCCCTCTTATAATGGTAGAAACCTCATATGGAAACTTCAACGTTGACATGTAACAACATCCTGTCCATCCATAGGGTAAGAATATATACGCTTTATCACCACAAACCCTCCAAATATCTCTAAAATTCCCAATAGTCACATTGTCAGGCAAAAGCTAATCTTTTAACCCTCAAAGTCCTGCTCTTCTTACTAACTGGAACATAAAAAGTAACATTATATTTCTCATTACTACCCTTAAGGTCATGCATACCCAAAGTTATCATATACTCATCACAATCTGATATTCCCATAAACATACCCCTTACATCATATGTTTTATTAGAACAAAAACAACTTTTAGCCCTCTCTGGTTTCACCTCCAATGCTTCAGGGTTCGCTGTTACCTGATTTTACTTCACATCTAACAAATTCACACAAGTTAATTAACTTAACCCAATAACCCTTAAACCTAGGTTTAAACAAATGTTTTGACAATGACATTATTTTATCTGTTACTGACTGTTGCTGATACCACAGTCATGACAAAGCATAAGATTGACACATACTTGATAGAGGTCGAACGACCGTCTCTAAAATGTTTGGTGCTGGAATTCTCAACAGACATGGACCCTCAAGATTCCTCACTGATCTTACAGAATGAGCTAGCTGGAACCAAAGATTCCTACCTGCCCATCTATCTTTAATTTTTCACAACAGAAGAATCAAACCCATCCATTTAGTTTCTCTCTTCCCTAACGAGCGGTACTGATCAGATACCTCTCCTTGTCTGTCATTAAAATCAAAGACCTCATCCTGTACCTCCATGATAGTATCCTTCACTACTTCAGATGAATCTATATTGACTCTCTATCCGTATCATAAACCCCTGAGTCTCTCTTGCTACCTCCTTTAATTTCAGAAAAGTTGTTGTCGGTGTCGGTGTCATACTTCCTACATTTGCTATTGCCATCGTATCATTAATCCCTTTCCAAAGTTACCATTAAAGTAGTTGATTTAGTTGATGTATTAACCTTAATTATTTCTAGTGGGAAAGCTACCGATATCCTATGTGTATTATTTACTGTTGGAGCGGCTACTGTAATAATATACTTCTCCTGACCTCCTTTGGTGACTGCGGAAGCTTCGACAGACTTCAAATCTTCCATTATAAGCGTCACTTTATGAATTACATAGCCTTTTAACCAATAATTCTTAACCGGAACAAATTTTAATGCTTGCACTAGATAAGTACACATATATTCTCCTGATCTTTCTCTGTAACATTACGCAAAATAAGTGAACAGTCACTCATAACCCTCTTCCACTTCATATTGTTGTACAAACTATACCTCCTTTGACTAGGTGCAACAGCTTCTACTCCTGGTCCTGATAACAATACTTCTTCTCCATAATTATCTCTCCATGTGGGAGGAACGTCCCCATCCTAACCCTAATAAGTATTTTTCCCCCTAAAATTGGTGCTGGAGCTATTGGTTCCCTTATAATCAAATGCGATATATTTATGGTTTTAATAACTATCAATGTTGAAAGAGTTAAATTGCTTCTCACTGTTGTTATAATAGACTGAAGTGTTGATGTCATTGTTGTTACTTCATCCATTTTCCCTAAAGCTTTGAACTCTTTGCTTGTACTTCCATCTATCACCACTAGTGTCACTTTTTCAACTCTCAGTCCTACCTCTAATCCCTGACTTTCAAACTTTTGATTATAAAAAATACACCCACAATTACCTTGATCTTCCTGCTGGGAATTGTAAATATAGATACTCAATCACCCTCAATCTTCTCTTATCATTCAGCAACGCATCTGCTCCTAACAGATCTAAACTCCTACCATATTTATCTTAACTTACTGTCTTAGAGTTCCTTCAACCCTAGTTCTCCTAACTTTTTTTTTAATCTAATCTTTTCTCCTAACCTTTAAAAACCTTTTCCACTGATTTATTCACAAAATCCCTTTACCACCAAATTTTAGAATATGTGATTGGGAAGTCCCCACCTGCTTCTGACTTCTTCACACACAGACTTGGCAAATGACTAAACACCTTTTAGCCTAGCCTGAAATCTCTTGGTGTAAGAATGTAACCCAGAATAACAGTCACCCCTTTTAACTTTATTTTTCAGACAGATTGTCTAATAGGCAGTCTAATAGATTATCATCCGTCCTATGATATTATCTTTTTAAGCCAATATGATTCCCAAAAACCCTATTCCTTTTAAAAATCTTCTACCAGACAGCCGTCTAGTGTACATCTTATTGTACAGTTCAATTTACGCAATGCATCTCTTTCCAACAATGCAATAGGTATATGTTCTAATATTAGTATGTCTATTTTAATTTCTCTTTGATTTTTATAGCAGAGCTCAATTGGTTCCTTAAGAGTAATTAGCTGTTTTACTACCTCAAATCCCTATCCTAATTAGTTAATTTTACCTAGTGAGATGTTTAACCTCTTTAGGCTGAACACAGATAAAAGCTTTTCCACTATTCACCTCTCCTAGTCCTTTGTTTTTACTTCAATTGTTAGATATTTTCTTCCTAATTGGTGCTATCAGCTGACACCCCCCTTCGTATCTTCTAGGCTCTAGAATCCTTGCTCCTTTATCTTCCTTAGAAATGTTCTCTGTTGTTTCCTCCTGACTTGTTGCACTCACAGGTAAAGTGACCAATCTGTCCACGATTATAACACTCTTCTGAAAGTTGCTGGAAGTGTAGCTGAAATCTTCCTCCTCCTTCTAAGCCTTCTCGTCCTCTTCCTCTCCAATTCTGTGTCTGTCCAGAAACTGGCTGTGGATATGAAACACCTGGTACCGCCCTTGGTGGCTGGTACAATTGCGGTTGTTGAGTTTTCTGAGTTGAGAATTGAGTTTTCTGAGAGTTTCTTGATCCTGTTCTTTCTTGCTGTTGACATATCAGGATTCTTCAAAAGCTTATATTCTAAGTTCTGTCCTCGAAATATCATCTTCCATCATCTTCTTACTATTGGCCTTTCCTTGACCTCAATGTATTCTTCTCCTCCAATTCTTGGGATTCTTTTCTCCGCAGTTTCTCCTTCTGTATCTTCTCTTCTTGAGTTGTTCATCCAGTTGTGTTACTTCTTCTAAACTATTCGCTTTATCCAGGCATGATAAGCATCGGTCTATATCTCCTTCTCTTAGTTTCCAGACATCTCGGTTTTTCTTACTTCCGGAGTTTTGGATTCATCTTCATTGTCGTTTCTGCTTGTCCTCTATCTATTATTCGTTCATCTTCATCTCTGATGCAATAATCACCCTCCTGGATGATCCCTGGAAGCTGAGGATAAACATCCCTAAGCTCTACTTCCTTCTCGTAAGGTGGGTGTCTTTTTGCTGAATCCGTATGTGAGAAAGGTGTACTAACTTCTGCCATTAGTTTTTCTGTCGCCTTCTCTTCCTTTAGCCTTTTCTCTATACCTCTGTTTATCTTATCGCTGGAATCTTTTATCAGTTTTTGTTTGAGAATGAAGGGCAACTTTTGTTTCATTTGCCGGATAACCTAGCAATACTTTAGTTAAAGGATTACTATTTTGTACTATATCAACAGGTGTAATCACCTTCATAGCCTTGCTGTCCTTTCTCCCCATTGTAACAACCCTTTTATATTCCTTTATTGTGAATTATTTTATTTTAGACTATATAGCCTATGGCTTCCCCCCTTTAATTATTAATATAAACTAAACAACCAAAATATGAATATTAAAAAATTCAATTAAATTTTATTCAAAAAATACTTTTAATTAAACAAATAAAAAATCAATTAAAAATCAATTAAAATTTTTGAATAATTAAAACCAATTTTTTATTTCTATATCCTATCTTACCAATTTATCAATTAGTGGCTATCTTACCACAACCCATCAGGAAAGTAAATGTAAGTTAGTCAACTTCAAAGCAATCCCAAAAACCTTCTAACCTTACAACACTACAATTCCCATAAACCCCCTTGCTCTATAAGCACCTAATTATCTTAATTTTACAGAATAATGTCAGTACTCGATTTCCAACACAACTGTAATCAAACCCAAGTGATGCCAGAGACTCTAAAATGCAAATGTTATTCAAATGATCAGTATGTTGCCAAGCCCCTGTGAAATTGTCATAACATCAAATATCCTGTAGGGGAAGATTTTGCAAACATACCAGTACCAAAACCCCTTGACTCGATCCTCTGTCGCGTCACGTGACGTGTACGTCAGCACCCCCTCTCTTTCTCTCTCTCTCTCCTGTCGTATCGTCCTATTGCTCCTCTCATATGACAAAAGAACAGACACAGAAAAATATTTTAGTAGTTAATGCAATACTGAGTTATCTCAACCATATTCAATATTCCCCCACTCACATTCGCTTTAAGACTTAACTCAGGACTAAATAGATCGCTCAAAAACATTTTTATTTTATTTTAATCCGTCATTTAATTTAATTCATTATAATCCGTCAACATATATCTAATTTATAAATTCACTACATCTCAACAAATAGTTTCATTTTCAAACAACAGCCGCTTTAAACCTAGAAGATTCGTGTTAAAATCTCTCCTCTTTGTTCCCTCGTCTGTGTCTCTGTCTCCCCCTGCAGCACAGCCCCACAGAAATATGACACTTTACCCACAATCCCCCTGTTGTAGTTTTAGTACCCACCGTGTTGTAGTTTAGTACCGTAAACCAACGTCTCATAATCTCGTGCAATAAACTCCAACTCCCACGTTTTGTAGTGTAGTGTCGTAAAATTAAACGCATGCGCAAATACATTCAACTATACGATTCCCAGACAATAGAACCCTAGCATTCCGCTACAGCTTCACTATTTTATACCTTATAATCAAACAATTACACATAACAGAGCTCACATTTGCGTAGAACTCTGAATTCTACACACACACATAATTTAAGAGGCTTATTCCATCGCAATGGTACCCCTAAGGACACCCGTTAGCATGTAGCACGCAACACAATTAGCATTTAGCCTTAGCCTTTATGTACAATGTGGCATGAAACCCAACCAACATTTAGCATCAGCATTAGCATTAGCCTTTAGCTAACCTGTGGCTTGCACCACGCAACAGGTACCTTTCACTGCCCTTTTTACTTTGCCTATTTCTCCTACCGTTTGTGATGCCGTGAGTTTAATGACCATCTACTGAGAGATTCCCCCAAAGCGGACACCCCGTCGGATGAAAGTCGAGCAATAATCACAATCAGATAGATTCCATCAACCCGAGTTTTTCTTTAAAACCCACCGACTTGCACATTCTAACGCGCAAACTGATTTTCGGCCCATCCCTAGATGGCCCATTCCGGGGTCTTAAATGGTACAGTGCCCTAATGCATACGTATTCCTCTGCCTTGTACATCTGCCAATATCTGCCTTAATCCCTACCATCGATTGCTCTAAAATTCCAAGCCTACTCTCCCCCCTTTTGCCCTGTCTACCAGTGCAACAATTGATAATGATTAGCCAGACCCCCAGTTCTCAGCAATAACGCCACCCGAGGCACATTTCGGTCGTAATGGTACACCCCTCCAGTGTACACAAGCAGTATCCTTACTAACAACTTCCAAAGCTGTGAGGAAAACTCACCCTTGTCTGGCCATGACTTCAGAACGAGTTAGCTTGGCGGCAACGAATGAAGCAAAGGAGAGATGCAGACCAGCCCCACGTTGGGCGCCATTTGTCGTATCGAGTAAATGCTGGCAATTATTGCTGATAAACAAAGGAGTCCGCTCATACTGAACCTGGATCATACGTTTTATTCATATCACAAGCTTCCAGCATGAGTTACAGACTTGCAGGGTCTGGAGAGCAGTGTCCTCGAATTCTAATGGCTGCTCTGCTTTCCTGTGCCCCCAGCATATACTTATAAACAATGTGAAAATATGGGTTGCTCCCTCTGCGGTCCAATCACCGGTCTCCCCTGGGGCGTCACCCTACAACTGCTACTTTTGAACTAAGATAAACATATTTTCTTTGTCCCTCTAGAATAGTCATAATCTTTAATACACTACAAAATATTTCTTGAACGTTTCATTGCTGAGACCTCTCATACATGAGGCCAAACTGTCATTAATGTTTCTTTCCCTTTGCCTTTTCTGTCCCTTTTTTCTGATTGGTTTGTAAACTCAGTTTTTCTTGCATAAGGTCTTCAATACCTTGTGGTATCCACTGCCTTTTTTTCCTTTCTAGAAACAAAATGTAAAACATGGTTATAGGCTTTTTACAACTCACAGCATAAATTATTTTCCAACAACCTAATTTGTTATGCATACTAATATCTTCAATATGTGTACATTTGTGACTTACTGGTTCTATCACTTTATCCTTGGCAATTTTCTCACATGAGTCTACTGACTGTCGAACTCCTAGTGAGAGGCATTGTTCAAAAGCCTCATAAGCCTCGTCAATAGATTGACCAATGGTTTCGAGCCCCTCTTTCAGGTTATTTTCCGGAACCTGGCACACCACTTCTTTGCTGTCTGTCTGAAATCCAAAATCAAAGCTTTTAATATACTACAGTTATTTACACGAAAGAGGTATATAAACTGGAATAAATTATTTTGTTCTGCTTGAAGTACAATACTATGTCACTGCTTTTGGCTCCTTGTATCAGAGAGAGTATCCCATAGGCTCCAGAAACATAATCTGAAATATTTGTGCGACGATCATTGAGATTTCTGAGAAATTCCTGAAGTTTGGGTATTTCTGAAACATGTTAATTTAAAGAGAGGTTTTAAGCAATGTATGTCTTAGTGGAGCAATTGTGGTCTGCATGACTACACTGATGAACACTCTTGGCTAAACATGTTTTGAATTGAAGGGTAACTAAACTGTACTATCTAGAACCCAAAGGGGTTCTTCAGTTGTCCCCATAGGAGAACCCTTTGAAGAACCATTTTTAGATCCAGGTATAACCCTTTTGCTCCCAGGTAGGCACATATAAAGTTATTTCAAATTAAATGAGGTCCATATCAAAGTCACAGGATGCAAGCTTTAATGACTTTACCATAGAACATTGGGCATTCGAATGTGTATTGGGAACTTAATCTTGGAGGACAGTGACATGATGTCAGGGTATGAAACAACAGTTAATGTAATATCACTGGTTAACTTTTTGATTTTTTATGTAATAAAACCAGTTAATGTAAAAACATTTTAAAGTTATTACATTAACCGGTAGTTATTACATTAACTGCTGAGTAACAACTTTTTTGATGAATTATGTAATAACTTTAACCAACCAAGTAATAACATACCAAAATCTATGTTTTTTTGTACTACTTCCCTCATTTTGATGCACATACCACCACCCACTGCCAATTACAACACAAACAGACTCATGTACATCATACGGGAACACTCTTACATAGACACACTCACAAGCACACACACACACACACACACACACACACACACACACACACACACACACACACACACACACACACACAACAAAGTAACTGAGAGCATACAGCACAGCAAAGCGCATTGTGTGTTGTGCTTAAAAGAGTATGTGCAGAAACACTGACTTTTGGGTTTAAAAATGAAGATGCCATTAACTGCGTCCCAAAAATGTACGCGTTAACATTGACAGCCCTAAATTGACCACATCTTTACTTTATCTATGACATTTTCGAAAAAGGCTCAGTGCCGTTATCTTCGCAAGGTAGGCTATTGAAAGGTTTTGAAAACAGGGGTGTCATTAATTTGGACCCCTACCTTTTTTAGAAAAAAAAAACATTCTCTGAGCAAATACAATTATATAATTTCCCTTTTTTTTTGCATACAATATAGCTCAGTATTTTAATTCTTTATTTTAAACAGTCATTTTTGCTCATCTTTATCAAGGGTGTCAATAATTTCATACCCTACAGTATACTAATTTTCTTGGACCAGCGATGTGCCACTGAAAATGTGTGATAAGCCTAATTTTACAGTGCAGGGAAGTGCAGCAACTCCTTTAGTAATGATTGCTCACAAACTGGTACCTGTTATAAAATAACTTCTACAGCATTTCGTGTTATTATCCTTGCAAAGATGTATGGTTTTATATAATTACAATCTAATATGGGTGCCTACCTGAGATGTTTTAAATTCTTTCTTTTTTCCTGAGAGAAACTCTGGAATTGATTTAAAGTGCTTGCTGTCCATCAGATCGTTCACAGAGGCCTCATTTCCATCTTCTCTGTACAGTGCATAGATCTTATCAGCATCATCATATTCATCTATGTCGCCATCACTGTCCTCGTTCTCGCCATCATTTCCCCCCACTGATTTTCTCTCTGCTAAGATGGGACTGAAGCTCCTCTTCCCATTCCTAGTGAATATAAGTAAAATACATGAAAAAATGTTTTTTTTCTTCACAAAAGCTTCAGTTCCAGTCAAAGGTTTGGAAACACCTACTCATTCAAGAGTTTTTCTTTATTTTTACTATTTTCTACATTGTAGAATAATAGTGAAGAAATCAAAACTATAAAATAACACATATGGAATCATGTAGTAACCAAAAAAGTGTTAAACAAATATATTTTATATTTGAGATTCTTCAAATAGCCACCCTTTGCCTTGATGACAGCTTTGCACACTGTCACGATCGTCTACGAGAGAGGACCAATGCGCAGCGTTGAAGGTGAACATAATATATATTTATTAACTGATCACACGATCAAAACAATAACCAACGATGCGTGACGTCTAAGGTTACAACACGAACAAACCTTAACGGAACAAGAAACCACAACACAAAGTGAAAAGACCGATAGTTAAATATGGCTCCCAATCAGAGACAACCAGCTGACACTCGTTGCCTCTGATTGGGAGTCACTCAGGCCCACATAGATATACATACCCTGGCTCAACATAACATAGTCCCCAGAGCCAGGGCGTGACAGTACCCCCCCCCAAAGGCGCGGACTCCGACCGCGCCAAACAACCACAACAGGGGAGGGACCGGGTGGGCACTCCGCCTCGGCGGCGGATCCGGCTCCGGACATGACCCAGGCACGGGTTGTGCTGGACTGGCAGCGCGCACCCCTGGCTTGGTGCGTGGAGGAGGAACGGGCCTTACCAGGCTGACGACGCACACCGTAGGCTTGGTGCGTGGAGCAGGGACAGGCCGGACTGGGCTGACGAAGCACACCACTGACTTGGTGCGAGGAGCAGGAACGGGCCGGACCGGGCTGACGAAGCGCACCCCTGACTTGGTGCGGGGAGCTTGGATGGGCCGGACTGGGCTGGCGACGCGCACCACAGACTTGGTGCGGAGAGCAGGAACGGGCCGGACAGGGCTGACGAAACGCACCACAGACTTGGTGCGGAGAGCAGGAACGGGCCGGGCTGGGCTGTCGACGCACACCGTAGGCTTGGTGCGTGGAGTAGGAACGGGCCGAACCGGGCTGACGATGCGCACCCCTGACTTGGTGCGGGGAGCAGGAATAGACCGGACCGTACTGGGGACACACACCACTGGCCCTACACCGGGATCTGGAACGGGCCGGACCGGACTGGCAACACACGCCAGTACCTCTCGCCGTGCCTCTACATCCTCCATCCCCTCTTCGACCAGTGGCCCCCGTAACCTGGCGGCCTCCTCTGGCAACCCACTGGGCCGCTCTATCGCGGCCTCCTGCTGGTCCGACGTCGTGAGCCCCCCCCTAAAAAATTTCTGGGAGTCTCTCTTCCCCGTGGGCCAGGCCTCGATAATTCTCGCCCACCTCTCGCTCCTCTGCTTCCAATCTCCGTCATTCAGCTCCTCATTCGGCTTGACCCAGTCGAAGCTCTGCCTCCACTGTTGCCAAGTCCACCTACTCTGCTCCTCACTAGGCTGCTTGGTCCAGTTCTGGTGGTTTCTTCTGTCACGATCGTCTACGAGAGAGGACCAATGCGCAGCGTTGAAGGTGAACATAATATATATTTATTAACTGATCACACGATCAAAACAATAACCAACGATGCGTGACGTCTAAGGTTACAACACGAACAAACCTTAACGGAACAAGAAACCACAACACAAAGTGAAAAGACCGATAGTTAAATATGGCTCCCAATCAGAGACAACCAGCTGACACTCGTTGCCTCTGATTGGGAGTCACTCAGGCCCACATAGATATACATACCCTGGCTCAACATAACATAGTCCCCAGAGCCAGGGCGTGACACACACTCTTGGCATTCTCTCAACATATGCTGAGCATTTGTTGGCTGCTTTTCCTTCACTCTGCCGTCTGACTCATCCCAGACCATCTCAATTGGGTTGATGTCGGGGGATTGTGGAGGCCAGGTCATCTGATGCAGCACTCCCATCACTCTCCTTCTTGGTAAAATAGCCCTCACACAGCCTGGAAGTGTGTTGGGTCAATGTCCTGTTGAAAAACAAATGATAGTCCCACTAAGCCCAATCCAGATGGGATGGCGTATCGCTGCAGAATGCTGTGGTAGCCATGCTGGTTAAGTGTGCCTTGAAATCTAAATAAATCACAGACAGTGTCACCAGCAAAGCACCCCCACACCATAACACCTCCTCCTCCATGCTTTACGGTGGGAAATACACATGCGGAGATCATCTGTTCACCCACACCACGCCTCACAAAGACACAAGGACAAATTTCCACCGGTCTAATATCCATTGCTTGTGTTTCTTGGCCCAAGCAGGTCTTTTCTTCTTATTGGTGTCCTTTAGTAGTGGTTTCTTTGCAGCATTTCGACAATGAACAGTTAATGTTGAGATGTGTCTGTGACTTGAACTCTGTGAAGCATTTATTTGGCCTGTAATTTCTGAGGCTGATAACTCTAATGAACTTATCCTCTGCAGCAGAGGTAACTCTGGGTCTTCCATTCCAGTGGCGGTCCTCATGAGAGCCAGTTTCATCATAGCGCTTGATGGTTTTTGTGACTGCACTTGAAGAAACTTTCAAAGTTCTTGAAATGTTATGGATTGACTGACCTTCATGTCTTAAAGTAATGATGGACTGTCGTTTTTCTTTGCTTATTTATGCTGTTCTTGCCATAATATGGACTTGGTCTTTTACCAAATAGGGCTATCTTCTGTATACCCCCCCCACCTTGTCACAACACAACTGTTTGGCTCAAACGCATTAAGAAGGAAAGAAATTCCACAAATTAACTTTTAAGAAGGCACACCTGTTAATTGAAATGCATTCCAGGTGGCTACCTCATGAAGCTGGTTGAGAGAATGCCAAGAGTATGCAAAGCTGTCATCAATGCAAAGGGTGGCTATTTGAAGAATCTCAAATATAAAATATATTTTGATTTGTTTATCACTTTTTTGTTTACTACATGATACCATATGTATTATTTCATAGTTTTGATGTCTTCACTATTATTCTACCATGTAGAAAATAGTAAAAAGAAAAGAAAAACCCTGGAATGAGTGGGTGTGTCCAAACTTCTGACTGGTACTGTATATAGTTTATAATTAGTGAAAGACATAATGTAGTTAATGTAGAAAAAATGTCACACTAATTGTTTGATCCGAATCTAGCGTAGAATCATGGGAATTTGTCCAGCTATGCCAATGTTGCCTCCCTTCCAAGGCAAGTGTTGCTAGGCAACCCCCTGGACATGCCAGAACAAGCCTGCTCCCCCTATGGTTAAAGCCAATGTGAGGAACTTGCTAGCAAATGTTTGCGCTATGACATTTTTTATAAATACTGCACCACAAAAATGATTTGCTAGATTCAAGATGTGTAGTTAGACGAAGCAAGGAAAGTAAACTTCAAAACGTGATGTCATTGTTTGTGATTTGCAGCTGTTGTTGGTAAGTAATGCATCCTGCAAGCTTCTAAAATGACATACTCTGTTATGATTTACCAGTATTAGAACCCAAATGCAGACAAGTACACCAAGCCAGAGAAGGGTTAACAGGTTTATTTAAAATGTTCAATAGTCCAGGTTTCCAATAATAGGGGAAGAGCAAGTCCAGGTTACAGGGAGGGTAACAGATCCAGGTCAGGGCAGGTGTGGTACCGTAATGTCCTAGTGTCCGTGGTGAGTCCAAAAGAGAGGTCCGGTAGTGGAGAGCAGGATGGTGGTGGCAGGAGTGAAGCGGAGGCAGGAGTCAGGTTCCAAATATCTGTGGCACAGGAGAAAAAGTAAATAGAACAGGCCAAAACACAAAGAGCAAAAATAAACAGGTTGAGTCGGCAGCGAGACTAACATGGTCGTCTTGACTATGATCTGACGATGAGTGGAAAGTTTGACCGGGTCTTAAAGGCTGAGGTGATTATGGTGAATGAGCTGCAGCTGGAACCCTGACTCCCGCACACCAGACTTCACTCCTGCAATCAAGGACAGACAGAGGGGAGGGATAGAGCAGAGAGAGAGCTACCTAGCAGCAGTAGGCCTAACAGTACCCCCCTCTACGGACGCCACCTGGCGGCCGACGGGGGCTTTATCGGGATGTAACCTATGAAACTCTCGGACCAGAGCAGGATCCACAATGAAGCTCCTGGGCACCCAGGAACGTTCCTCAGGACCATAACCCTCCCAATCCACCAGGTACTGGAAACCACGACCCCGCGGCGAACATCCAGAAGTCGCCGGACAGTGTGACCGGACCCCCACCCACGATCCTGGGCGGAGGAGGGGGACGAGAGGGGCGGGCACAGAGGGGCTAACCGACACAGGCTTAATCTGGGAAACATGAAAGGTGGAATGAACCCGTAGAGGGAGGCAGGAAGCTGTAGCTTAACCGCGCAGGGGTTAACAATAGACAGTATCTTGAACGGTCCTATAAAACGAGGCGCCATCTTCTTAGACTCCACCTTCAATGGAAGGTCCCGTGACTTCAGCCATACCTCTTGACCAGGAGAGTAACCGGGAGCCTGGGACCGGTGACGGTTGGCTTGCCTCTGCATGTACGCGAAGCTCGGGACAGAGCTACCCTGGCCTTCCTCCAGACCTTGAAGCAGCGGCGCATGTGGGACTGCACCGAGGGTACCGCCAGTTCCCTCTCTTGAGAAGGGAACAGGGGAGGTTGATAACCCAGAGCACACAGAAAAGGAGACAAACCAGAGGAAGCGTTAGTCAAGGTGTTATGAGCATATTCCACCCAGGGGAGCATGGAGCTCCATGACCCAGGGTTAGACCCTGTGACACAGCGAAGAGCGGTCTCCATCTCCTGGTTCGCTCTCTCGGCTTGCCCGTTGGTCTGGGGTGATATCCAGAGGACAGGCTGGATGTAATGCCCAAAGCTTTACAGAAAGCTTTCCACACCTGGGAGACAAACTGGGGACCCCTGTCAGAGACAATATCCGTGGGTAGACCATGAGAGCGGAACACATGTTCAACCAAAATATCAGCCGTCTCTCTGGCAGTGGGCAGTTTAGGTAGGGCCAAAAAAGGAGCGAACTTAGAAAAACGATCAATCACCGTAAGAATTACAGTCTTTCCAGACGAGGGGAAGTCCAGTGACAAAATCCATAGCGATATGCGACCAGGGCCGGCTGGGTATAGGTAGAGGTCGTAGATGACCAGCGCTGGCCTGGGTGGAGTTCTTACTTCGTGCACATACCGTACAAGCAGCAATGAAGGCTCGAGTGTCCGCCTCCATCGTGGCCCACCAGAACTTCCGTCGCACAAAGTCAAGGGGTCCGCGAAACTCCAGGGTGACAGGTAAGGGGAGACGAGTGAGCCCACTGAAGTACCTGGGAGCGAGCAGACTCAAGGACAAACATCCGGTTAGGGAGGACCCCTCCCAGGGTCAGCTTGATGATGTTGAGCCTGTCTAACAATCCCCTCGATGTCACATGTGACGACCGCAATACTGCAGGTAGGAGGCAAAATGGGTTCAGGGTTACTACCAGTATCAACAGCCGAATGAACACGAGACAGGGGCGTCAGGCTTGACGTGTGCGTGACCCAGGACGGTAAGACAGAGAAAAATTGAATCTCCCCAAAAAATAGTGCCCACCTGGCTTGACGGGGGTTGAGCTGCTTCGCTGACTGGAGGTAAGCCAGATTCTTATGATCCGTCCAAACGATGAAGGGTTGTTCCGCCCCTCCAACCAATGTCGCCACTCCTCGAGAGCCAGCTTAACGGCAAGCAGTTCACGATTGCCAACATCATAATTCCTCTCTGCCTGAGAAAGTTTCCTTGAGAGAAAAGCACAGGGATGCAGTTTGTTATCTTCAGGAGAACGCTGTGACAACACCGCACCTACCCCAGTGTCGGATGCATCCACCTCCACGACAAACTGGCGGTCGGGGTCCGGCTGCATCAGAATGGGAGCCAGGCGAAGCGATGTTTCAGTTCTTCGAACGCTGATTCGGCCCCCTTCATTCCAAGCTGACGGTCGTGAGATGGAGGTGAGAGCGGTGAGTGGCGCCGCAATGCGGCTGTAGTCCTTGATGAACCTCCTATAGAAGTTCGCAAACCCCAGAAATCGTTGAAGTTGTTTGCGGGTAGAGGGGCTGGCCAGTCCGTGACAGCAGAGATCTTAGCTGGGTCCATCCGCAACTCCCCCTGAGCGATGATGTAACCCAAAAAGAGGTCTCAGACACATGAAATTCACATTTCTCCATCTTCACAAACAGTTTGTTCTCCAACAACCTTTGCAACACCTGGCGCACATGCAGTTCATGTTCCTGGGAGGACTCTGAGAAAATCAAGATATCATCCAGATAGACAAAAACAAACCGATTCAACATGTCCCGAAGGACATCATTGACTAGTGCCTGAAAAACAGCAGGGGCATTAGACAACCCAAAAGGCATAACCAGATACTCAAAATGTCCCAAGGGTGTGTTGAAGGCAGTCTTCCATTCATCACCTTTACGAATGCGCACCAGGTGATACGCATTTCGTAGATCCAGTTTCGTAAAGATGGTAGCACCATGAAGGAGGGGAAAAGCAGAATTAATCAAAGGCAGAGAATACTTGTTCTTAATGGTGATGTTGTTAAGTCCACGGTAATCAATACAGGGTCTGAGGGTCTTATCCTTCTTAGCAACAAAAAGAATCCCGCTCCTACAGGTGACGAGGAAGGACGCATAATACCTGCCGCCAAGGAGTCCCGAATGTAGTTCTCCATAGCCTCCGTCTCCGGCCGGGAGAGATTGTACAGGCGACTGCTGGGAGGCGGGGCTCCTGGCTGGAGGTCAATGGCACAGTCGTAAGGGCGGTGAGGAGGAAGAGAAGTAGCTCTGTGTTTGCAGAAAACGGATGCCAGGTCATGATACACGTCAGGAACATTAGAAAGATCCATGGACTCCAGTGGAGGTCGAGGCACAGTACTGGCAGGAGTCAGAGCAGAACACAAACAATTCACATGACAAAATGTGCTCCATGAAACAATTCTACCTGTCACCCAATCAATGTGTGGATTGTGTCTTATGAGCCAGGGGGATACCAAGGACCAGAGGGGTCTGTGGGCAGTCGATAATATGGAATTGAATGTTCTCCTGATGATTTCCCGACACTCTAAGACAAACAGGAACAGTCTGATGGGTAATATGGGTCAACAATTGTCCATTCAGACCCTTAGCCTGCAGCGGACAGTCCATAGGAACAGTCTCCAAATCCATTTGTTGAGCCCACTCTCTATCCAAAAAGCTTTCGTCTGCACCAGAGTCAATCAGCGCACTAACAGAGAGATTCTGGAACTGCCACTGGAGGGATGCCTGGAGCAGAATGCGGGGAGAAGAGGAAGAATCCGCTGCTCGGCTCACCAAAACTTCTCCCATTAATGATGAGCCGGCCCTTTTTCCCGGACGAACTGGGCAGGAAGAGAACGAAATGACCAGCTTCTCCACAATACAGGCAGACCCGAGCCTGAATGCGACGTGCACGCTCCTCTGAGGACAACCGTGCACGACCCACCTCCATGGCTTCGGGTTCAGTGCTCCTCGTATCGACTCGGGAAGACACGGCTTTCTCCGTAGGGGAAGATGCGGGGAGGAGTTTGTTGATGACAGACAGGTTGCTTGGAACTAACACTCCTCTCCCGGCGGCGCTCCCGAATCCGATTATCCAACCTGATGGTGAGTGAAATAAGATTATCCAGCGTAGGCGATTCATCATATGACACCAATTCATCTTTTAAAGTCTCAGACAAAGCATTGATGAACACTCCTTGTAATGCCTCGTCATTCCAACCACTCACTGCTGCTAAAGTCCGAAACTCCACTGCCATCTCCGCCACACTGCGAGCCCCCTGCCGAAGAAAAAACAACCGTTTCGCAGCCTCCTTGCCTCGTACGGGGTGGTCAAAAACCTTCCTCATCTCAGTGGTGAAGGCAACGTAAGCGTTGCAAATGTCCGACTGACTCTCCCAGACCGCGGATCCCCAGGCACGAGCGGAACCGCTAGTAGAGTTGATAAGGTAGGCAATACGGGCTCTTTCTGAGGCGTAGGTGAGGGGCTGTTGTTCAAACACCAACGAGCATTGAGTCAAAAAATCGCCACAGGTTCCCATGTTCCCGTCATAGCGCTCTGGAGCAGGAACAAAAGGCTCTCTGATCTGGGCTGAAGGGGTAGTAAGGGCAGACACTTGATTGGTGAGTAATTGAACCTGATTAAGCAGCACCTGACTGTCCTCAGCAATCGTCTTAAACAGGGTATCATGTTGGCCAAGTAAAATGCCCTGATTGGCTATGGCAGTCCAAATTTGAGTGCACTCTGGGGTGGTATCCAAGCTACTGTCTGCTGGGTTCATGATGGTCAGATCATACTGTTATGATTTACCAGTATTAGAACCCAAATGCAGACAAGTACACACAAGCCAGAGAAGGGTTAACAGGTTTATTTAAAATGTTCAATAGTCCAGGTTTCCAATAATAGGGGAAGAGCAAGTCCAGGTTACAGGGAGGGTAACAGATCCAGGTCAGGGCAGGTGTGGTACCGTAATGTCCTAGTGTCCGTGGTGAGTCCAAAAGAGAGGTCCGGTAGTGGAGAGCAGGATGGTGGTGGCAGGAGTGAAGCGGAGGCAGGAGTCAGGTTCCAAATATCTGTGGCACAGGAGAAAAAGTAAATAGAACAGGCCAAAACACAAAGAGCAAAAATAAACAGGTTGAGTCGGCAGCGAGACTAACATGGTCGTCTTGACTATGATCTGACGATGAGTGGAAAGTTTGACCGGGTTTAAAGGCTGAGGTGATTATGGTGAATGAGCTGCAGCTGGAACCCTGACTCCCGCACACCAGACTTCACTCCTGCAATCAAGGACAGACAGAGGGGAGGGAGAGAGCAGAGAGAGAGCTACCTAGCAGCAGTAGGCCTAACAATACTCAACCTTTAAATAAAGGCATATGAAACACAGATTATTACCTCTTGCGTAATAACTCAATCTCTGCAGTGTATTTTCTGTCCCTGGTCATGTTAGCCTCAACCTGAATCATGACTGAGGTGCATGCACTGATGTCTCCAGAGGGCAGTACATTTCTCTGATCCAAGATGCTGTTAATCAAAGAGCTTTTACCAGCCCCAGTCTTCCCAAATACACCCACTACCTCTTTTTTGTCGGTCTCCAACACTTTGATTTTATGGCTGTTAGAAGTGAAAGAAAATGTTATTGTTCTCGTCAATTTAAATAATTGAAGTAATTTAGGTAATATACTGTATCTCTACATGCAATTCACTGTTCCCCATTAGAAATACTTGCCTAAGGAATTCTTTGAACTTCAATTAACTTTGCTGATAGGCAGGTTTGCTTTGGAGTTTGCCTTTGACCCGTTTCATGATCTCTTTTCCCTTTGTCATGCCATCTATTCCAGGCAGAGTAAACACACAAGTTACAAACCTGCTAATGGAACCAAAAATACATAAAAGTTGCAGAAATATCACACTGGAAAAAGGTACTCTTGACGCTTAGAATGTAAGACAGTATCTATCAAGGGTGTGGTACTTCAACATTTGCTATGCCAATGATAATTTGCTTCCTACCTGCTCTTCCCAATAGAGTGCCACAAAGCTGTTTGGGTGTATTGGTTATTAGTGGATTAGCCTCATCAGCTTTCCTTTTGGCTGAAAATCAGCAGTTCATCAGTATTGACATGGATTAAATATTGTGTGTGTACAGTATGTGTGTGCAGTAGTTGCTATGCCAATAATATTGGCATTATTCATTATTGACATTCATTTAAGGTTCTTAACAGTCAAAACCATTGTTTTTCATCAAATTGGATGATATTTGGATGAAACAGTTCAAGGGGTAACCAAAATATGAAAAACGACTGTTGCTTGTACATCAATAAAGTTACATAAAAAATGACTGGCTTTCTCCTCTCTGTCAAAAACCTGAGTTCAGCCAGATAGCCTAACTATTGGCCTATTGGGGCAAGATGTGTGAGGGTTTGACTGTGGTTAGGCCTTACTCCCACTAGGGGGAGTGGTAGGACCGCAGTCAAGCCCTCACATCATAACTAGTGGTGGTTAATGATCCCCAATCAGAGACAGCTGTCTAGAGTTTGTCTCTGTTTGGGGATAGTAGTTAGGCACCTCTCACATCCACCTGTGTGTGGATCATTGTTTCGTGTTTGTGCCTGTCCGCAATTGTGTTCACAGCACGTAAGTCACTTGGTGCTTTTCTCTCCTTGTTTATTTTTGATAACTTATAGTGTGAATAGGCTAAATAAAAAGGATGTCACTCCATGAGCGCTCCGTCTACCGCCCCTTAACTACACACTGTGACAAGATGCAACATCACAGCATCTTATTGTCTATCTGCAAGCTAGGAGAGTTTATGAGTATTATCCACCCTGCCCATTCAGTCTGTCCTATAGCCTTACTGATGGTTAGAGATGAGAGAAAGTGTACACTCAAATTCTGAACATTCTAATTTGGAAAATATATTATGGGTGATGTTTTGATCACTCAAAGGCTAATTTACATAGGAAATAGGATTTGACCATTTTATCTATTTCACATATTTTTTATATACAAATAAGCAGTGTTTTGTAATAGTTCATCATATTACGCAATATAATGACAATAATAGTAATAACAATAATAATAGTAATTTATTTAATTAGTAAAACACTCTCACACCGAAGGCGCTACAAAAAAAATATATATATTTTAAATAATAATACACAATAATAATAAAAACATACGTATATTCACAATATATGTGCTCAATAGCTTTTGTACCTTGAGTAGAAGTAGCACAGGGAGAGGGCATCTTACTGGTTGAGGGCTCAATCTGAAAAACAACCAAATCTAATCATCAACAGGTTAATTAAAATAAATTATATATATATATATATATATATAAAAAAAATTCATAGAAATCTTTAGTTTGAGATGTGTATGCTACTGTATTTGGGAAAATTATTAAAGCTAGCATGTTCCGGTAGACTTCCAGTCATTGCGCTAATGCTACTTTGAAATGGCTCGGGAAACTACATTCAACTTCCTTCAAACTGCATGCAGAGACATAAAAATGGTATCAATGAGTTCATCAGACTTGGGGCTGAATTACCAAAATCTTCCATTAACCCTTTTAGTTTGCACAAATTGAATTTAACAGAAATTACAAAAATTACTTCAATAACTTAATTCATATCCCTTAAAATACTTGGTCCTATAGGCTCAACAAAGCCATCTTATGCCATCTTATATCTATAAAATAGCTTGTTACATAATTCTTCAAGTTTCTTTTTGAATGTAAGCCTTGGTCCCCAAGGTGGAATCAAGGCCTCCTGAGCTTTTTCTTCACCAAGTAGGAGCTTGAAATTTGTTTCAGAAATGTGTTGAGCTAAAAGTACAATTATACAATGGAATCATATTAAAATAGGGTGGAATCTGCAGTCTAATTACGAGGGTTTGAGTACTTTGGGCAACAGGCAGACAGGGGTGCAGTAATTTCAGAAAATTACTCCTGGGGATGTATGTATGAAGTGTCTCAGAGTAGGAGTGCTGATCTAGGATCAGGTCTCCATGTCCATGTTATAATACTCATTGTGATCTAAAAAGACAAAACTGATCCTAAATCAGCATTCCTACTCTGAGGCGGCTTGATTCATACAGCTCCAGATTACATTACGGGGTGGCAGGTAGCTTAGTGGGTAAGAGCATTGTGCCAGTAACCGAAAGGTCACTGGTTCTAATCCCCAAGCCGACTACGTGAAAAATCTGTCAATGTGCCCTTAAGCAAGGCACTTAACCCTAATTGCTCCTGTAAGTCGCTCTGGATAAGAGCGTCTGCTAAATGACTAAAATGTAATATCTTTTTTTATTAAAAAAAAATCTGTTTTCACATAATTTATGTACACACTGGTATGTTCCTGGATTTAATGAATATAAGGTTAAAAAGTAGTTAAATATTCATTAAATATGAAATATTCTAAAATATTCATGAAATTTCACCTACAATGATTTGTGATCAAGTGTGTTCTGCAAACAATTGATCAATGAGGCCCTTTGTATCCAGTTTTGTGTGGTTGCCATCAAAGTTAGCTACTGTAAATGTATTGTCAGTAAGTTCCGTTTTGGAATGCAGTTACCTAGTTTGGAATGGTGAGGAGGTTTACATGGCCAGCACTACTAAACAGGTATGTAGTTAACATGTTTCGAGTGGCTATGTACTAGAAGAGGGTATTTATTATGCGGGTCCCACTTTATTTGAAATGCATCTTATGAAGCCCATATTTATAATTTGATACCCAATTACCTTACCTTTAAAGTTGTTGATGTACTCACTGAGTCCCCATTCTTGTAATTTCCCTTTGACATAGTCGTCCATGATGCTACACTATGGAATAGAAGATGAAACAAGAAATACATGTTAAATTAAATAAGACAAATTAGTTAAAGAGCGATAAATCCATGCGGCTCGCTCAAGATTGACTTTGAAATTTGACGTTTGGAGAAATGTGGATGAATGTCAGAATCTGAAGTCAAATTGGTAAAAACTTTTATTGTAAATAAGAATATGTTTCTAGACACTTCTACATACAGTGGGGAGAACAAGTATTTGATACACTGCCGATTTTGCAGGTTTTCCTACTTACAAATCATGTAGAGGTCTGTAATTTTGATCATAGGTACACTTCAACTGTGAGAGACGGAATCTAAAAAATCAGCCATTTCCAGCTACAATAGCATTTACAACATTAACAATGTCTACACTGTATTTCTGATCAATTTGATGTTATTTCAATGGACAAAAAAATTGCTTTTCTTTCGAAAACAAGGACATTTCTAAGTGACTCCAAACGTTTGAACGGTATTGTACATACGTCTACAGTGGGGGAAAAAAGTATTTAGTCAGCCACCAATTGTGCAAGTTCTCCCACTTAAAAAGATGAGAGAGGCCTGTAATTTTCATCATAGGTACACGTCATCTATGACAGACAAAATGAGAAAAAGAAATCCAGAAAATCACATTGTATGATTTTTAAGTAATTAATTTGCATTTTATTGCATGACATAAGTATTTGATACATCAGAAAAGCATAACTTAATATTTGGTACAGAAACCTTTGTTTGCAATTACAGAGATCATACGTTTCCTGTAGATCTTGACCAGGTTTGCACACACTGCAGCAGGGATTTTGGCCCACTCCTCCATACAGACCTTCTCCAGATCCTTCAGGTTTCGGGGCTGTCGCTGGGCAATACGGACTTTCAGTACCCTCCAAAGATGTTCTATTGGGTTCAGGTCTGGAGACTGGCTAGGCCACTCCAGGACCTTGAGATGCTTCTTACGGAGCCACTCCTTAGTTGCCCTGGCTGTGTGTTTCGGTCGTTGTCATGCTGGAAGACCCAGCCACGACCCATCTTCAATGCTCTTACTGAGGGAAGGTTGTTGGCCAAGATCTCGCGATACATGGCCCCATCCATCCTCCCCTCAATACGGTGCAGTCGTCCTGTCCCCTTTGCAGAAAAGCATCCCCAAAGAATGATGTTTCCACCTCCATGCTTCACGGTTGGGATGGTGTTCTTGGGGTTGTACTCATCCTTCTACTTCCTCCAAACACGGCGAGTGGAGTTTAGACCAAAAAGCATCAGACCACATTACCTTCTCCCATTCCTCCTCTGGATCATCCAGATGGTCATTGGCAAACTTCAGACGGGCCTGGACATGCACTGGCTTGAGCAGGGGGACCTTGCGTGCGCTGCAGGATTTTCATCCATGACGGCGTAGTGTGTTACTAATGGTTTTCTTTGAGACTGTGGTCCCAGCTCTCTTCAGGTCATTGACCAGGTCCTGCCGTGTAGTTCTGGGCTGATCCCTCACCTTCCTCATGATCATTGATGCCCCACGAGGTGAGATCTTGCATGGAGCCCCAGACCGAGGGTGATTGACAGTCATCTTGAACTTCTTCCATTTTCTAATAATTGCGCCAACAGTTGTTGCCTTCTCACTAAGCTGCTTGCCTATTGTCCTGTAGCCCATCCCAGCCTTGTGCAGGTCTACAATTTTATTCCTGATGTCCTTACACAGCTCTCTGGTCTTGGCCATTGTGGAGAGGTTGGAGTCTGTTTGATTGAGTGTGTGGCCAGATGTCTTTTATACAGGTAACGAGTTCAAACAGGTGCAGTTAATACAGGTAATGAGTGGAGAACAGGAGGACTTCTTAAAGAAAAACTAACAGGTCTGTGAGAACCGGAATTCTTACTGGTTGGTAGGTGATCAAATACTTATGTCATGCAATAAAATGCAAATTAATTACTTAAAAATCATACATTGTGATTTTCTGGATTTTTGTTGTAGATTACATCTCGCACAGTTGAAGTGTACCTATGATCAAAATTACAGACCTCTACATGCTTTGTAAGTAGGAAAACCTGCAAAATCGGCAATGTATCAAATACTTGTTCTCCCCACTGTATCTACATAATTTTCCTTCCTCATGATGCCATCTATTTTGTTAAGTGCACCAGTCCCTCCTGCAGCAAAGCACCCCCACAGCATGATGCTGCCACCCCCGTGTAAACAATTGACTTGTGTCATGCACAAAGTAGATGACCTAACCAACTTGGCAAAACTGTAGTTTGTTAACAAGAAATTTGTTGAGTGGTTGAAAAATAAGTTTTAATGACTCCATCCTAAGTGTATGTAAACTTCCGATTTCAACTGTATATCCTAGACACCCACCTGAGCAACCCATACACCAAAGAGTAGTCCTGCTGCAAGTTGCCTATATGCAGCCAAAACAGAAAGATAAATGCGGTCAGAGACCTACTAGAGCAGCACCGCCCCCTCAAGATTCTGAGCCTGCCTGGCAGGGTTGGTCCTACAAAACCAGAGCCCCCTGATGGGAGAGCATAATATACAAGGAAATTCTCAAAGCTGCTAATGAGAACCTTGACGACTTTGTACCTAGCTGGTGGGGATTCCGGTGGGGTACCCCACCCAGGTAGTGGCAGTGCTGGCTACACTGGCTGCAGTAACCCATGGGGAGGGGGTCACACTCGAACAATCAGATAGGGGGCATATTATTGTGGCCCTGGTGGCACAAAATAATCAAAGGTCTGACTGCACAGAGATGCTTGGGAAAATGACTACAACGGGGGACCAGAGTGTGTGTCTTTCAGAGGAAGGGGGTGGATCTGATCTCCATCACCTATGACTTGACATAGGTTAATCAAATCTCAAATGTTTGTCAATTTTTGCTCAATCAAACAGCTGTAACTGTATATGCATTCGTAAATCAGGTCCTTTCTTGAGTTGGGCTCTGGGATGTAACAACCTTTTGAGCATCTGATCTTATGGTTGATTGTGGAGGAAAGGGGTTGAGTGTATGTGTGTGTGTGTGTATCCCACATCTGTTGCAAGGGGGTAAGGATGTTAGGGAGAATATAGGATGAACCACAATAATTGTTTGCTAAAATAATAATTGCTTGACAAAAATGTAATCCGGGTTATAGGTAACAATCCTTTGCATGAACTGCTGACATTATTACGCATATTAATTGATTAAGATATTTGAATAGATATTTATTTTTAATAGCTATTTAAATATAAAAGCAAATTGAGGTGAGAGCATTGGAAATGCTTTTGGCGGTTGACCTGCTTCTGTTTTGTGGGTGGCACTGTGTGCTGTTTTCGAAGGATGGGTCATGGCCTCTCGGGGGGCCTACTGATCCGGGAGGACGGGGGTGGTCTGCCGATCACTGGGATGACAACCCAACATGGGATGGGGAGGGGCTTTAGCGGGGGGAATAGTGGAGAACAATTGGAGGGTTACTTAGTAGCAATGCAAATATCATGGTACAGCTGTATGGACACTCAATCACTATGGTACTTTTTAATGGTAAATTTACAAACATATATTATGATAAATAGATTTGAAACTTGTATATTCATTATGGTAAATGGTTAAATAAGTATAGCCAGTTATAATTGTAATGGCTTAGCAGATAATAAGAAAAGAATAATAATATTTACATGGCTCAAAGAGAAGGAATATAATATCTAGGCCTATTGTTTACATGAAACTCATTCAACAATTTTAGATGAAGTTGTGTGGAAAAAGGACTTGGGGGGGGTTAGCAAATATACTTCCCCCATGGGCAAACAAACTCAAAAGGGGTGATGATATTAATTAACAGTAATTTTGATCCGAATATGCAAATTGTCCAAACAGATCCGCAACGTAGATGGATGATTTTAAATATGTTATTGGACCATAAACAGATATGGCTCATTAAACTTACTAATAATGATGATCCACGCTTCTTTAAAAAAATATATAATAAATTATCAATTCTGCAAGCAATACAAGACTCTATTATTATGGTGGGAGATTATAATACTGTTTTAAATAGCTCATGAACTGTAAAGGAAATCACACTACAAACCATGCTCTTAAGGAAATTATGAATGTCATGGATACATTAGAACTAGTGGATATATGGAGGCTTAAATATGACCTAGTGAGATATACATGGCGGAGATTCAATCAAGCTAGTCGTCTTGACTTCTTTCTTATGTCATTCTCGTTGGCACCAAAAGTTAAAAGAGTGTTGATAGGGGACAGAATGCGGTCGGACCATCATGTAATTGGCATTTACATTACTCTTACTGAATTTCCACGTGGGCGAGGATATTGGAAATGTAATCAAAGCCTATTGAATTTGTCTGACATAACATAGGTACAACAAATCCCCTTATTGTATGGGACACTTTTCAATGTGCCTTTAGAGGCCATGCAATTCAGTACTCATCTCGAAAACAAAAGGAGAGTACGACCCTGCCTTACACAGGAAGCGGCACAGGTCCTAATCCAGGCACTTGTCATCTCCCGTCTGGACTACTGCAACTCGCTGTTGGCTGGCCTCCCTGCCTGTGTCATTAAACCCCTACAACTCATCCAGAATGCCGCAGCCCGTCTGGTGTTCAACCTTCCCAAGTTCTCTCACGTCACCCCCTCCTCCGCACACTCCACTGGCTTCCAGTTGAAGCTCGCATCCGCTACAAGACCATGGTGCTTGCCTATGGAGCAGTGAGGGGAACGGCACCTCTGTACCTTCGGGCTCTGATCAGTCCCTACACCCAAACGAGGGCATTGCGTTCATCCACCTCTGGCCTGCTGGCTCCCCTTCCTCTCGCGGAAGCATAGTTCCCGCTCAGCCCAGTCAAAACTGTTCGCTGCTCTGGCACCCCAATGGTGGAACAAGCTCCCTCACGACGCCAGGACAGCGGAGTCACTCACCACCTTCCGGAGGCATTTGAAACCCCACCTCTTTAAGGAATACCTGGGATAGGATAAAGTAATCCTTCTACCCCCCAAAATTGTAAAGTGGTTATCCCACTGGCTATAGGGTGAACGCACCAATTGGTGAGTCGCTCTGGATAAGAGCGTCTGCTAAATGACGTAAATGTGCCCTTGAGCAAGGCACTTAACCCTAATTGCTCCTGTAAGTCGCTCTGGATAAGAGCGTCTGCTAAATGACTAAAATGTAAATGTAAATGTAGGTCAAAAGAGTTTATACTAACAAAGGAAATATAAGGTCTAACAGAACAGATAGATAGCAATAAAAAACTTTAACATAGAGGCTCAGAATAAGTTAGAAGAAAAACAAAAATAAATGGAGGAACTTATTCAAGAAAGATCAATTGCAATATATTATAAAAAATAAAGCAAACTGGATGGAATATGGGGGAAAATGCACCAAAAATAATTTACTGAAATTGGTTACAAATGATGGAGTCACCCATGATTCACCAAATTATATTTTGAAGGAGGAAGCAAAGTACTTTAAGCATATGTTTTCGTTTCAGTTGCCTCCATCTCCTCTAACTGAAGCTAATTGTATGGATTTTTTTCTATTGATAATGTAAAATTAACCGCCATACAGAAAGACTCATGTGAAGTTGAAATTACAGAGGAGGAACTTCTGGATGCAATTAAAGACTTTAAGTCCGAGAAACTCCAGGGTTGGATGGCATACCAGTCGAGGTATACCAAACCTTTTTTGATATACTCACAGGACCGTTATTACCATGTTTTAACCACTCCTATATAAATGGTAGATTATCAGACACTCAAGAAGAAGGTCTGATTTCATTATTACTGAAACAGGATACAAGTGGGAAATATAAAGATCCAGTCCATTAAAAAAATTGGAGGCCCCTTACACTTCAGTATTGTGATGCAAAGATTCTAGCAAAATGTATAGCGCATAGAATTAAAAAGGTATTGTTGGACATTATTCATTCTAATCAGACAGGTTTTTTACAAGGACGAGACATTGGAGACACACCCGTCGCTATGGGCGGGCCATAGGGGGCCGGGCCCGCCCCCAAAAATGCTTGTGCCCCCCCCCCCACTTGAGGGAATTTATTATTAAATATATGTACTGTAGGCTAATAATAATTGTGCCCTGCCCTCCCATGCATTTCATATGCCCCCCTTAAGACTGAGGTCTGGCGACGGGTCTGATTGGAGATAATATAAGGCAAGTACTGGAAACAATAGAACACTATGAAAAATATGGGAAACCAGGCCTGCTATTCATAGCTGACTTCGAAAGGGCTTTTTTATAAAGTACAACTGGATTTTATATATAAATGCCTGGAGCATTTCAATTTTGGAGAATCTCTTATAAAATGGGTTAAAATCATGTATAGTAACCCTAGGTGTAAAATAGTAAATAATGGCTTCAGTTTTAAACTGTCAAGAGGAGTAAAACAAGGTTGTCCATTATCGGCATATCTATTTATTATGGCCATCGAAATGTTAGCTATTAAAATCAGATCCAACAATAATATCAAGGGATTAGAAATCCAGGGCTTAAAAACAAAGGTGTCATTGTACGCTGATGATTCATGTTTTCTTTTAAATCCACAACTTGAATCCCTCCACAGCCTCATAGAGGATCTAGATACATTTTCTAACCTCTATGGATTACAACCAAATTATGATAAATGTACTATTTTACCTATATGATCACTAAAAATACAATCTTTACATTACCGTGTAGTTTTCCAATAAAATGGTCTGATGGTGATGTGGATATACATATCCCAAAATAAATAAATGATCTCACTCCAATACGTTTTAATAGAAAGTTAACAAAAATAGATAAGATCTTGCTACCATGGAAAGGTAAATACCTGTCTATTTGTGGAAAAATCACCCTGACTAACTCTTTAGTATTAACCCATTTCACCTATTTGCTTATGGTCTTGCTTACGCCTAGCAAACAGTTATTTAAATTACAGTTGAAGTCAGAAGTTTACATACACCTTAGCCAAATACATTTAAACTCAGTTTTTCACAATTCCTGACATTTAATCCTTAGTCTTAGGTCAGTTAGGATCACCACTTTTATTTTAAGAATCTGAAATGTCAGAATAATAGTAGAGAGAATGATTTCTTTCACCTTTTATTTATTTAATCACATTCCCAGTGGGTCAGAAGTTTACATACACTCAATTAGTATTTGGTATCATTGCCTTTAAATTGTTTAACTTGGGTCAAACGTTTCGGGTAGCCTTCCACAAGCTTCCTACAATAAGTTGGGTGAATTTTGGCCCATTCCTCCTGACAGAGCTGGTGTAACTGAGTCAGGTTTGTAGGCCTCCTTGCTCACACACACTTTTTCAGTTCTGTCCACAACTTTTCTATAGGATTGAGGTCAGGGCTTTGTGATGGCCACTCCAATACCTTGACTTTGTTGTCCTTAAGCCATTTTGCCACAACTTTGGAAGTATGCTTGGGGTCATTGTCCATTTGGAAGACCCATTTGCGACCAAGCTTTAACTTCCTGACTGATGTCTTGAGATGTTGCTTCAATATATCCACATAATTTTCCTTCCTCATGATGCCATCTATTTTGTGAAGTGCACCAGTCCCTCCTGCAGCAAATCACCCCCACAGCATGATGCTGCCACCCCCGTGCTTCATGGTTGGGATGGTGTTCTTCGGCTTGCAAGCGTCCCCCTTTTTCCTCCAAACATAATGATGGTCATTATGGCCAAACAGTTGTATTTTTGTTTCATCAGACCAGAGGACATTTCTCCAAAAAGTACGATCTTTGTCCCCATGTGCAGTTGCAAACCTTAGTCTGGCTTTTTTATGGCGGTTGTGGAGCAGTGGCTTCTTCCTTGCTGAGCGGCCTTTCAGGTTATGTCGATATAGGACTCGCTTTACTGTGGATATATATACTTTTGTACCTGTTTTCTCCAGCATCTTCACAACATCCTTTGCTGCTGTTCTGGGATTGATTTGCACTTTTCGCACCAAAGTACGTTAATCTCTAGGAGACAGAATGCGTCTCCTTCCTGAGTGGTGTGACGGCTGCGTGGTCCCATGGTGTTTATACTTGCCTACTATTGTTTGTACAGATGAACGTGGTACTTTCAGGCATTTGGAAATTGCTCCCAAGGATGAACCAGACTTGTGGAGGTCTTGGCTGATTTATTTTGATTTTCCTATGATGTCAAGCAAAGAGGCACTGAGTTTGAAGGTATGCCTTGAAATACATCCACAGGTACACCTCCAATTCACTCAAATGATGTCAATTAGCCTATCAGAAGCTTCTAAAGCCATGACATCATTTTCTGGAATTCTCCAAGCTGTTTAAAGGCACAGTCAACTTAGTGTATGTAAACTTCTGACCCACTGGAATTGTGATACAGTGAATTATAAGTGAAATGATGTGTCTGTAAACAATTGTGGGAAAAATGACTTGCCAAAACTATAGTTTGTTAACAAGAAATGTGTGGAGTGGTTGAAAAACGAGTTTTAATGACTCCAACCTATGTGTATGTTATCTTCCGACTTCAACTGTATGTATAAGCTGGAAGTAGAGGCCTAAGCGTTGTTGTTCACTAGTTTACTCCAATTAGGGGAGGGGTGGTGGGGTTGGAAAGTAATAAAGGAAAATATATTTTTTAAAGGATGTGTATATACAGTGGGGAAAAAAAGTATTTAGTCAGCCACCAATTGTGCAAGTTCTCCAACTTAAAAAGATGAGAGAGGCCTGTAATTTTCATCATAGGTGCACGTCAACTATGACAGACAAATTGAGGAAAAAAAACCAGAAAATCACATTGTAAGATTTTTAATGAATTTATTTGCAAATTATGGTGGAAAATAAGTATTTGGTCACCTACAAACAAGCAAGATTTCTGTCTCTCACAGACCTGTAACTTCTTCTTTAAGAGGCTCCTCTGTCCTCCACTCGTTACCTGTATTAATGGCACCTGTTTGAACTTGTTATCAGTATAAAAGACACCTGTCCACAACCTCAAACAGTCACACTCCAAACTCCACTATGGCCAAGACCAAAGAGCTGTCAAAGGACACCAGAAACAAAATTGCAGACCTGCACCAGGCTGGGAAGACTGAATCTGCAATAGGTAAGCAGCTTGGTTTGAAGAAATCAACTGTGGGAGCAATTATTAGGAAATGGAAGACATACAAGACCACTGATAATCTCCCTCGATCTGGGGCTCCACGCAAGATCTCACCCCGTGGGGTCAAAATGATCACAAGAACGGTGAGCAAAAATCCCAGAACCACATGGGGGGACCTAGTGAATGACCTGCAGAGAGCTGGGACCAAAGTAACAAAGCCTACCATCAGTAACACACTACGCCGCCAGGGAGTCAAATCCTGCAGTGCCAGATGTGTCCCCCCTGCTTAAGCCAGTACATGTCCAGGCCCGTCTGAAGTTTGCTAGAGTGCATTTGGATGATCCAGAAGAGGATTGGGAGAATGTCAGATGAAACCAAAATATAACTTTTGGTAAAAACTCAACTCGTCGTGTTTGGAGGACAAAGAATGCTGAGTTGCATCCAAAGAACACCATACCTACTGTGAAGCATGGGGGGTGGAAACATCATGCTTTGGGGGCTGTTTTTCTGCAAAGGGACCAGGACGACTGATCCGTGTAAATGAAAGAATGAATGGGGCCATGTATCGTGAGATTTTGAGTGAAAACCTCCTTCCATCAGCAAGGGCATTGAAGATGAAACGTGGTTGGGTCTTTCAGCATGACAATGATCCCAAACACACCGCCCGGCAACGAAGGAGTGGCTTCGTGAAGAAGCATTTCAAGGTCCTGGAGTGGCCTAGCCAGTCTCCAGATCTCAACCCCATAGAAAATCTTTGGAGGGAGTTGAAAGTCTGTGTTGCCCAGCGACAGCCCCAAAACATCACTGCTCTAGAGGAGATCTGCATGGAGGAATGGGCCAAAATACCAGCAACAGTGTATGAAAACCTTGTGAAGACTTAGAGAAAACGTTTGACCTGTGTCATTGCCAACAAAGGGTATATAACAAAGTATTGAGAAACTTTTTGTTATTGACCAAATACTTATTTTCCACCATAATTTGCTAATAAATTCATTAAAAATCCTACAATGTGATTTTCTGGATTTCTTTTTCTCATTTTGTCTGTCATAGATGACGTGTACCTATGATGAAAATTACAGGCCTCTCTCATCTTTTTAAGTGGGAGAACTTGCACAATTGGTGGCTGACTAAATACTTTTTTCCCCCACTGTAGACGTATGTACAATACCGTTCAAACGTTTGGAGTCACTTAGAAATGTCCTTGTTTTCGAAAGAAAAGCAATTTTTTTGTCCATTGAAATAACATCAAATTGATCAGAAATACAGTGTAGACATTGTTAATGTTGTAAATGCTATTGTAGCTGGAAATGGCTGATTTTTTAATGGAATATCTACATAGGCGTACAGAGGCCCATTATCAGCAACCATCAGTCCTGTGTTCCAATAGCACGCTGTGTTTGCTAATCCAAGTTTATCATTTTAAAATGCTAATTGATCATTAGTGTATTTGGGCTGAGATATGCCAGTGTAGATCTGGTTTATATTAGTATTGGGACTCAGTCAAAGGTGTAGATCTGGTTTATATTAGTATTGGGACTCAGTCAAAGGTGTAGACCTGGTTTGTAGGAGTACTGGAGCTGGTTTACAGTTTATGAGTAATCAGGCTCCAGCACATTTAGACCTGTCTTAGTTGACTAATTGGGTTCAAGCACAGATACATACTTTGTAGGTATGTCAATAGGAGCTGAAGTACAGGTGTAGACCTGGTTTGTATGAATATTGTGGCTGAAATGCAGAAGTACACCTATTTGTATGACAATTGGGGATGACATATAGCAGCAGACCTGTTTTTTAAATCAATATTGGGTTAGACATGCAGGTGTAGACCTGGTTTGTATGGATGTTGAGTCTTGGGCATTTTACATTTAAATGTTTGTCATTTAGCAGACACTCTTATCCAGAGCAACTTACAGTAGTGAGTGCATATGCTTTCATGCTTTTTTTCCCCCATGCTGGTCCCCCCATGGGAATCAAACCCACAACCCTGGCATTGCAAGCACCATGCTCTACCAACTGAGCCACACGGAGCTGTTTTATATGAGTATGTACATGGATTGACCTGAGTAAGGGATACACAAGGCTCATACAGGTAATGGGTCTGGATGGATATTGACCATTCAAATCCTTTCTGGCAGCAAGTTTGTAGTAGGAAAAACGTGAATGGGGCTGGGAAACCTATTTTGTGACAGAGAATAAAACATACTTACATATATACAGTACCTAACCTTTTGGCCTTCCATGTAAACCACATTCAAAATCCTCTCTAAAGTGTTCTCTTGAGAGTGTATGATTGGCTAAGATTGATATTGATGTGTGCATATTCCAACAACTTTTATGTTGATATTGCTTGCTCATTAACTATGTTCCTCTTGGTTGGGAGTATAGCATTCCCACTGTTGTATTCCCATTATAGTACTAACAAGAATTTACAACAATGTAAAGCCAGTGTGTTTGTTTGACCCTATTCTGCAGTTCATGACAGTCTTCCTCAGTATTGGGATGCCATGGCAGACAACGCTTTATGGTAGTCTTTCCCTATCCAGCCAGGGACCTCTGAGCATGATGATGTCCTAGGCCTGTTTCAGGCCACTTGCCAAAACAATGTTCTAAAGGTATCTAGCTCTTCTGCTAAATGTATTTCCATACAAGTTACATGAAGAGGTGCAATTAAAAAAGACAACTCTGAGATCTCTCCACTGTTAAATCACCAAGAATTACACATTGCCCTTCAATTCCACCCTTGGTTACATTCTAGCTGGGTCTGCCAAATGGAATGATTACAGTTGTTATAGTGTAATCATTTGACCATGTTCTTAATGGAATGAGTTGTGCTTGTTAATCCAGATCCAGGCTTAATCTGGGTTTTGAAAACCGGCCCTATTAGGGTAGGAGATGTAGCTGTATTGACAGTCTTTGACAAGGTTTTTTTGCTGATGAATGTGTGATTTTTTTCCCCCTTCCTTCAGATTGAGAGGATCCAGAACCCAAGCCTGTGGAAGAATCTCCAGATCAAGAACAATGAGAAGAGGCTCTTCCATGGAACCTGCCCGCAAATCATAGATCAAATTAACGCAAATGGGTTCAATCAGAGCTATGCTGGGAAAAATGGTAATATGTACAAAATGACAAACAGTTATAAAGTAGGGCCAAAAACGTCCGTTTTTATTATAAGCGGTACAAAATTAGATCAAATTATAAACAGGCTGTCATGAGCCCTCTCACTCCACCGGGTTACCACCTTAATTTGCTTCCACTCTGCTCACCTCCCTCTCTCTACTCAGCCTAACTAGCTCCACCTGTCCCTGCTCTGCTCGGCTCTAATTACTCTGCCAGCTGCGCTGCATTACCCACTAACCTCTCCCAGTATTTAAGGCCCTGTCTTTCAGCTCTCCGGTGTCAGATCGTCTGCAAAGCTCACACCCGGAACCTGTTTGCTCGCGCTTCTGGCTCACCCCTGGTTTTGTGACCCCGGACCTGCCTGTTTTTTGATACTCTTCTGCCTCAGGAGATCCAGACCTGCTTCTGCCATTACGACTCCTGACTACTCTTCAATCCCGGTAACTCTGACCAGCCTTCTGCCTTGCTACTACGTATTTTGGATTTCCCTTGAACTGTACTGCTGCCTGGTTTCATTCCGCCCTGTTGTGTCTGTGTCTCCCCCAGGACTTCTGGACCACCCACCACCGGCTTCATAGGACGCATCGCTGCCACTGGGGGGCACAGACCCAGCGCATTGGACGGGATCCCTGTTACCCCTGGAGCCTTCATTTACTCCCTACTTCCCTTTTCCCTTAAGTTTAATAAACTTTCTGGTGTGACGCAATTGTGGTCCTCTGGTCGTCTGTCTGAACCGTGACAGTACGATCTGACCATTATGGACTCAGCGCACACTTTCCCGACATGGAAACCGATGAGCATGAGCAGCAGTTCCAGCAGCAGCAACAACAACTCGCCATGATCATTCAACTCCTCACCAACCTTACCCCAGCCAGTCTGCCCACCAGCCCAGCCCCCGAGTTACCTGCCCCGGTCATTGCAGCCGCTGCTCCGGAACCCAAGATTGGAAACCCCGAGCGGTTCAACGGCGATTCAACCCAGGTCCGGCCATTCCTGACTAGCTGCCGACTTCAGTTCTCCTTGCAGCCAAGGACCTTCGCCACGGAGGGGGCTAAAGTTGGGTATGCCATCACTCACCTGACGGGCCGAGCTCGACTCTGGGGAACAGCAGAGTTCGAACGTCAAACCCCGCATGTGCAACCTTCGACCTGTTTGCTGAGGAGATGCTGAAGGTGTTTGACCTGGATTCACCCACCGCAGAGGCGTCTCGTGAACTGTTCAGTATTCGACAAGGCAGACGTACAGTCGCAGACCATTCCATCGACTTCCGAACCCTGGCTAGACGAAGTTCTTGGAACACACCATCGTTGGTGGACGCGTTCTTCCATAGTTTGGCTGACTATATCAAGGCGAGTTGGTCTCCCATGAACTGCCTTCCACTCTTGATGAAGCCATCGCACTGACTGTCAGGATCGACAGAAGGATACAGACCCGTCGTCGTGAGAGGGGGCGCCAAGGTCCACCTACTACCGGCATTCGGAGAGATCCGACTGGGCTCCTGTCATCTACTGCCACTCACCCAGGTCAGCTTGATCAGTCTGAGCCTATGGAGATTGGGCGAGCCTCCCTCACTCCTGCAGAGCGCCAGCGCCGCTTCACCTCAAACCTCTGCCTCTATTGTGGAGGTGATGGACATCGTGTGGTAACCTGCCCTTTAAAGGGCCGAAGCTCACCGGGCGTAGGGGGGAGTCCGGTTGAGTTCAATGACCATCCAGTCCTCCGACCGCAAACCCCTGCTGCAAGTTCACCTCCGCCTCTCTGACTCAACTCACACCCTGGCTGCTCTGGTGGATTCTGGCGCCGAAGCCAACACATAATGGACATCAAGCTGGCACGCCAACTGGGACTGGAGAACCTCCGTTTGACACCTCTATTCCTGCCCGGGCACTGGACGGACACTTACTGGGATCGGTCACTCATGTCACGGCCCCGGTCTCGATGGGTCTGTCGGAAACCATCAAGAAACTATCCAGTTTCACCTGCTCCCCCTCTCCAGGCCAACCCCTCATCCTGGGTTACCCATGGCTCCGCCGGCACAACCCTCAGCTCGACTGGGTGACCGGGTGATCAGGGAGTGGGGAGAGGACTGCCACCGAACCTGCCTGCTTGCTGCCGCACTACCCCTCGGCCAGTACCTACTAACTCCGCTCCTGACCTCTCCAATGTCCCAGAATGCTACCATGGTCTCAGAGAGGTGTTTAACAAAAAGCAAGAGCCACATCTCTGCCCCCTCACCGACCGTACGACTGTGCCATCGACCTCCTCCCTGGAACAGCTCCTCCAAGGGGGTCGTCTTTATTCGTTGTCTGCTCCTGAAAGAAAGTCCATGGAGGACTACATCAATGGCTCTCTGTCCGCAGGATTAATCCGTTCATCTTCATCTCCTGCTGGTGCTGGCTTCTTCTTTGTGGGGAAGAAGGACGGATCTCTTCGCCCCTGCATCGACTACAGGGGACTCAACGACATCACAGTGAAAACCGTTACCCTCTGCCTCTGCTCACCTCTGCTTTTGAGTTGCTCCAGGGAGCCACTGTTTTTACCAAGTTGGATCTCAGAAACGCTACCACCTAGTGCGGATCGGGAGGGAGATGAATGGGAAACCGCATTCAATACACCAACAGGCCACTACGAGTATCTGGTTATGCCTTTTGGCCTCACCAATGCTCCTGCTGTGTTCCAGGCTCTAGTGAATGATGTACTGCGGGACATGTTAAACAAGTTTGTCTTCGTTTACCTGGATGACATCTTAATTTACTCCAGAAACCTGTCTGAACACACCCGCCATGTCCAGCAAGTCCTTCATCGTCTTCTGGAGAATTCCCTCTACGCCAAGGCAGAGAAATGTGAGTTTCACGTCAAGACAGTGGCCTTCCTGGGGTACATAGTGGCAGAAGGAAGTATCCAAATGGATCCTGCCAAAGTATCAGCAGTCACTTCATGGCCAGTTCCGGAGAACAGAAAGAAGCTGCAACAGTTTCTAGGGTTTGCTAACTTCTATAGGAAGTTTATCCGGAACTACAGTACCGTTGCTGCCCCTCTCACTGCTCTAACCAGCACCAAGCAACCCTTCACCTGGACCCCCGGCAGCCAACAAAGCCTTCAGTACCCTCAAGGTGAGAGTTCACCTCCGCTCCCATCCTCCAGATGCCTGATGTGGACCGGCAATTCATTGTGGAGGTGGACGCCTCGGATGTGGGAGTTGGTGCTGTGATTTCTCAGTGGGCTGCGGAGGATAGGAAGCTCCATCCCTGTGCCTTTTTCTCACGTCGGTTGTCCCCCTCTGAGTGCAATTACGACATAGGGAACCGTGAGCTGCTGGCTGTGAAACTTGCCTTGGAGGAGTGGCGTCACTGGCTGGAGGGGTCCACCATTCCATTTCTCGTTTGGACCGATCATAAGAACTTGGAGTACATCCGCACGGCCAAACGGTTGAACTCCAGGCAGTCCCGCTGGGCCCTGTTCTTCACCAGGTTTAATTTCACTCTGTCATACCGGCCTGGATCACGCAACACCAAGCCAGACGCCCTCTCCCGTCAATTCCAGAAGGATGACACCCCCTCCAAGGACCCTGTGTCGATTCTGCCAAGTCCCTGCATCGTTGCAGCTCTGACCTGGGCTGTTGAGGAACAGGTGCTGGAGGCTCTCCGTAACCAGCCAGGTCCCAGCACTTGCCCAGCTGACCGCCTTTTTGTCCCCGAAGACCTGAGGTCCCAGGTCATTCAGTGGGGACATGACTCCCGCCTAGCTTGTCACCCTGGCTCCACCCGCACCTTACAACCTGCTCGCCCAGAGGTTCTGGTGGCCCTCTCTGAGGAAGGATGTACGGGAATTCGTCCAAGCCTGCCCCATCTGCAACCAACACAAGTCGTCCTGCCAGCCCCCAGCCGGATTGCTGCAGCCCCTGCCTGTGCCCAGACGTCCCTGGTCTCACATCGCCCTTGACTTTGTCACGGGGCTGCCCCCTTCAAGTGGCATGACCGTCATTCTCACCATCGTTGACCGTTTCAGCAAGATGGCACACTTCATTCCCCTCCCCCAAGCTCCCAACCGCCAAGGAGACCGCCCAGGTGGTCCTGGAACACGTCTTCCGGATCCACGGACTGCCAAGGGATGTTGTTTCTGACCGTGGTCCACAATTCTCCTCCGCTTTTGGAAGGAGTTCTGTCACCTGCTGGGAGCCACAGTCAGTCTGACTTCCGGATTCCATCCCCAATCCAATGGGCAGTCAGAGCGGGCTAATCAGGAGCTCGAGAAGGCACTGCGATGCATGACTTCACGCAACCCCCACTCCTGGTCGCAGCAATTGACATGGGTGGAGTACGCACACAATTCTCTGACCTGCTCTGCCATCGGTATGTCCCCTTTCCAATGTGTTTATGGATACCAGCCTCCTCTATTTGCCAGCCAGGAGGAGGAGGTTACTTGCCCATCTGCACTTGCTTTTGCCCGTCGATGTCGCCGCACCTGGTCACAAGCCCGAGCCACACTCCTCAGGTCCGTTGCCAGCTACACTACCCGGGGCCAACCGTCGGAGAATTCCTGCTCCCACCTACCATGTTGGTCAAAGGGTGTGGTTGTCATCGAAGAACCTGCCACTCAGGGTGGAGTCGCAGAAGCTGGCACCTCGGTTCATTGGCCCATTCCCTATCATAAGAGTGATTAGCCCAACTGCTGTCCGGCTCCAACTGCCTAATTCCCCTGAGGGTGCACCCCACTTTCCATGTGTCTAAGATTAAGCCCATCCATGAGAGTCCGGCTGGTCCCTGCTGCGCCTGGTCCTCCTCCTCCACGGCTCGTCGATGGTGGTCTGGTTTACACGTCCGTCGCCTGCTTCGGTCCAGACGGAGGGTAGGGGTCTCCAGTACCTCATTGACTGGGAGGGCTATGGACCTGAGGAAAGGACCTGGGTGCCAGCTAGTTGGATTGTGGATAGGACTCTCATCACCGCTTTCCACCAACGGCATCCTGATCAACCTGCAATCCGTGGGGGCCGCCCCAGAGGGGTCCCTAACCGTCCGGCCCGCTCGGCTTCCTGTCCTGTGCCTGATCCTGTCTCGGGACCTGTCCCATCTCCCGACCACGGCCCTCCGGCTTCCTCCGAGGATGAGGACGTTCACTCGGACCGTTCGGAGGAGTTCCTAGCCCTCCTCCGGCTCCCCTCCTCCCGCCCGGCGTGGTGTTGCTCTTGGGACTTCTGGGGCCGTCCCTTGGGGGGTTCTGTCATGAGCCCCTCTCACTCCACCGGGTTACCACCTTAATTTGCTTCCACTCTGCTCACCTCCCTCTCTCTACTCAGCCTAACTAGCTCCACCTGTCCCTGCTCTGCTCGGCTCTAATTACTCTGCCAGCTGCGCTGCATTACCCACTAACCTCTCCCAGTATTTAAGGCCCTGTCTTTTCAGCTCTCCGGTGTCAGATCGTCTGCAAAGCTCACACCCGGAACCTGTTTGCTTTCGCGCTTCTGGCTCACCCTGGTTTTGTGACCCCGGACCTGCCTGTTTTTTGGATACTCTTCTGCCTCAGGAGATCCAGACCTGCTTCTGCCATTACGACTCCTGACTACTCTTCAATCCCGGTAACTCTGACCAGCCTTCTGCCTTGCTACTACGTATTTTGGATTTCCCTTGAACTGTACTGCTGCCTGGTTTCATTCCGCCCTGTTGTGTCTGTGTCTCCCCCCAGGACTTCTGGACCACCCACCACTGGCTTCATAGGGACGCATCGCTGCCACTGGGGGCACAGACCCAGCGCATTGGACCGGGATCCCTGTTACCCTGGAGCCTTCATTTACTCCCTACTTCCCTTTTCCCTTAAGTTTAATAAACTTTCTGGTGTGACGCAATTGTGGTCCTCTGGTCGTCTGTCTGAACCGTGACACAGGCATGAGTATAGGAAAGGATACTCATTTTGGTTTTGCCACTAACGCAGCGACTGCATCTGCAACAGACTGATCACTCACCAACGAAAGTCATTAAGCAAATTAGGCAAAAATAATGAACGCTAGTTAGCCAGCTAGCTAAATTCTCTGACCACCTCCTACCACTCAGCGGAAGTCTACAGATAATTTGTGAGATAATAATGTCATCATTTTTTTGCAGCGGCAGTGTATGGAAACGGCACCTACTTTGCAGTTGAAGCCAGCTACTCTGCCGATGACACATACTCAGTCCGAGATTCCCAAGGGCAGAAGCACATGTACCGGTGCCATGTTCTAACCAGAGATTTCATAGCAGGACAACAAAATATGATCACGCCTCCGGCTTAGATGTGTTTTAGGTGAGTCCTATGGGCTGGAGACCGTGGTTTATTGATGATGTATGTTGCCCCTCAGCTGGCGGTTGACGAATGGCTTGTTTGACGCAATTTCTCGTGTCGATTCCACAGATCTCGTGGTAGCATAAATTTAGCAAACAAATGGTATTTTACGGTACAGCGGAGGGAGAAATGCTAACATGGCCTGCTAATTATGCTTCATGCTACATGCTAATGCTAATGCTAAATGCTAATCATGCTACATGCCAATTTTTGATGCGGGTTATGACTAATATTTCTTCCTTGGTGGTCCATAGGAATGGGACGAGCCATCAGAAATGTGTTTAGTTAGCTTGGGCTTGGTGCCTGGTGTCTTGTGAACTGTTAAGTGTTATTGTTTGTCTATAAGGGGTAAAAGAGAGGAGCTATAGCGGAATGCTAACGTTCTGTTGTCTGGAGCTGCTTCCATGGTGAAATCGTGGTGATGAATGTACCGCGCATGCGTGTGATTTTACGACACTAGAGTGACGTAGGGAGCATATGCTTCTGACACAGACGAAGGAACAAAGAGGAGAGATTTGAACCCGAATGGAATCTTCTAGTTGTTACATCGGCTGTTGGTTAAATATGAAACTATTTCTTGAGACATATTGAATTGATAAATGAGAGAGATATGTTGACGGATTAAAAATAAAGTAATTAAATAAAAAAATAAAAAAATGTTAGAGCTATTTATGCGATTCCTGAGTTAATTCTTAGAGCGAATGTGAACGGAGGAATATTGAATGGTTGAAGTGACTCAGTGGCTGCATAAACTGCTAAATTATTTTTCTGTTTCTCTGTTCTTTTGTCATATGAGAGGAAATAGGAACGATGGGACGAGAGGAAAGAGAGAGAAAGAGAGAGTGGTGCTGACGTTTACATCACGTGAAAAGGTTTTGGTGCTGTTCTGTTTACAAAATCTTCCCCTACAGGATATTTGATGTTATGACAATTTCACAGAGGCTTGGCAAAATACTGATTCATTAAAAATGGCATTTTGGAGTTTCTGTGCATGAGTGGGTTTGATTACAGTTCTGTTGGGAATCGAGTACTGACATTATTCTGTAAAATTAAGATAATTGGGTGCTTATAAAGCAAGGGGGTTTTGGGTATTGTAGTGTTGTAGGATTGGAAGTCTTTATTTTTGGATTGCTCTGAAGTTGACTACTTGCATTTACTTTCCGGATGGGTTGTGGTAAGATAGCCACTAATTGGTAAAATAGGATATAGAAATAAAAAAATGTTTGATTTTTTAATTGATTTTTTATTTTAATTAAAAATATTTTGTTGAATAAATTGTTTTATATAATTTTTTAATATTCATATTTTTGTTGATTGATTAAAAATAAAAAATAAAAAAACTATTTTTTGTTGTTGTTTAGTTTATATTAATAATTAAAGGGGGGAAGCCATAGGCTATATAGTCTAAAATAAAATAATTCACAATAAAGGAATATAAAAGAGTTGTTACAATGGGGAAAAACGACATCAAGGCTATGAAGGTAATTACACCTGTTGATATAGTACAAAATAGTAATCATTTAACTAAAGTATTGCTAGGTTATCCGGCAAATGAAACAAAAGTTGGCCTGACATTGAACAAACCATAGCTAGTAGAGGGAATCTTAACCCTGACGTCATCAACATAATGAAAGTGCTTCTGTCAATTCATAAAGCAGTTCAAAGAAGGGAAAAAAGGGAACAACGTAAAGAAAAGAGACAGAGAGCTGGGTGTTCTTAAGTTGCCCTTCATTCTCAAACAAAAACTGATAAAAGATTCCAGCGATAAGATAAACAAAGGTATAGAGAAAATTGTGACAGAAAAACTAATGGCAGAAGTTAGTACACCTTTCTCACATACGGATTCAGCAAAAAGACTCCCACCTTATGAGGAAGAAGTAGAGCTTAGGGACGTTTATCCTCAGCTTCCAGTGATCATCCAGGAGGGTGATTATTGCATCAGAGATGAAGATGAACGAATAATAGAGAGAGGACAAGCAGAAACGACCATAAAAATGATTCCAAAACTCCAGAAGTAAGAAAAAACCGAGATGTCTGGAAACTAAGAGAAGAATGAGGTTCGGAAAGATGAAGATAAAGATGAAGATACAGAAGAGAAGAAAAACTGCTGAGAAAAGAATCCCAAGAATTGGAGGAGAAGAATACATTGAGGCCAAGGAAAGAGAGAAAAGTAAGAAGATGATGGAAGATGATATTTCGAGGGCAAAACTTAGAATATAAGCTGTTGAAGAAGACTGATATGTCAACAACAAGAAAGAACAGGACAAAGAAACTCTCAGAAAACTCAATCAAATACAACTGGTGGAGAAGAAGAAGGAGAAGAGAAGCTTTGGTTATGAAGAATCAGAGTGAACCAAATCAACAATCACTGCTACAGCTTCAACTGAACAAGGTCAAATGCAATTGTACCAGCCACCAATGGCAGTACCAGTTGTTTCATATCCATAGCCAGTTTCTGGACAGATACAGAATTGGAGAGGAAGAGGACGAGAAGGCTTAGAAGGAGGAGGAAGAGTTCAGCTACACTTCCAGCAACTTTCAGAAGCGTGTTATAATTGTGGACAGGTTGGTTACTTTACCTGTGAGTGCAATGCGTCAGGAGGAAACAACAGAGGAAATTTCTGAGGAAGATAAAGGAGCAAGTGAAGATCACCTGTTCTCCAGGTGAACCCTTAAAGGAGCAAGGATTCTAGAGTGCCAAGAAGATCCGAAGGGGGGTGTCAGCTGATAGCACCGATTTAGGGAGAGGAAGAAAATATCCAACAATTGAAGTGAAAATAAAAAGGACTATGAGAAGTGATGGTGAATAGTGGAAAAGCTTTTATCTGTGTTGAGCCTAAAGAGGTTAAACATCTCACTATGTAAAATTAACTAATTAGGATAGGGATTTGAGGTAGTAAAACAGCTAATTACTCTTAAGGAACCAATTGAGCTCTGCTATAAAAATCAAAGAGAAATTAAAATAGACATACTAATATTAGAACATATACCTATTGCATTGTTGGGAAGAGATGCATTGTGTAAATTGAACTGTACAATAAGATGTACACTAGACGGCTGTCTGGTAGAAGATTTTTAAAAAGTAGGGTTTTTGGGAATCATATTTGCTTGAAAAGATAATATCATAGGAAGGATGACAATCTATTAGACTGCCTATTAGACAATCTGTCTGAAAAATAAAGTTAAAAGGGGTGACTGTTATTCTTGGTTACATTCCCACACCAAGAGGGGAAGGAAATTTCAAACTAGGCTAAAAGATGTTTGATCGTTTGCCAAGTCTGTGTGTAAAGAAGTCAGAAGCAGGTGGGGACTTCCCAATCACATATTCAAAAAATTGGTTGTAAAGGATTTTGTGAATAGATCAGTGGAAAAGTTTTAAAGGTTATGAGAAAAGATTAGATTAAAAAGTTAAGAAAACTAAGATTGAAGGAACTCTAGGACAGTAAGCTAAGTTTCAAAGTTAGTAGTGAGAGAGAGAACAGTGGTGAAGGACATTTTAGAGTTTAGTGGGAAGATAGATATGGTAGGAGTTTAGATCTGTTAGGAGCAGATGCATTGAGGAAGTATGCGTTGCTGAATGATAAGAGAAGATTGAGGGTGATTGAGTATCTATATTTACAATTCCCAGCAGGAAGATCAAGGTAATTGTAGGTGTATTTTTTATAATCAACAGGTTGAAAGTGAGGGAGTAGAGTTAGGACTGATAGTTAATGTAGTGACACTAGTGGTGATAGATGGAAATACAAGTGAAGAGTTAAGAGTCTTAGGGAGAATGGATGAAGTAACAACAATAACATCAACACTTCAGTCTATTATAACAACAGTGAGAAGCAATTTAACTCTTTCAACATTAAAAGTTATTAAAGCCATAAATATATCGCATTTGATTACAAGGGAACCAATAGCTCCAGCAGCAATTTTAGAGGAAAAGACTGTTATTAGGGTTAAAATAGGAGAGCAGATGGTGGTAGAGAAGAATATAGATTCATCTGAAATAGTGAAGGATACTATCATGGAGGTACAGGATGAGTTCTTTGATTTTAATGACAGACAAGGAGAGGTATCTGATCAGTACCGCTCGTTAGGGAAGAGAGAAACTAAATGGAAGGCATATGGGTTTGATTCTTCTGTTGTGAAAATTAAAGATGGATGGGCAGGTAGGAATCTTTGTTTCCAGCAGCTAGCTCATTCTGTAAGATCAGTGAGGAATCTTGAGGGTCCATGTCTGTTGAGAATTCCAGCACCAGACACGTGGGGTTCCATTTTAGAGACGGTCGCTCGACCTCTATCAAGTACGTGTCAATCTTATGCTTTGTCATGGCTGTTGTATCAGCAGCAATCATTAACAGATAAAATAATGTCGTTGTCAAAACATTTGTTTAAGCCTAGGTTTAAGTGTTCTTGGTTAAATGAATTACCCTATGTGAATTTGTTAGATGGGAAGGAAAATCAGGTAACAGCGAACCCTGAAGCATTGGAGGTGAAACCAGTGAGGGCTAAAAGTTGTTTTTGTTCTAATAAAACATATGATGTAAGGGGTATGTTTATGGGAATATCAGATTGTGATGATTATATGATGAATTTGGGTAAGCATGACCTTAAGGGTAGTAATGAGAAATATAATGTTACTTGTTATGTTCCAGTTAGTAAGAAGAGCAGGACTTTGATGGTGAAAGATTAGCTTTTGCCTGACAATGTGACTATTGGGAATTTTAGAGATATTTGGAGGGTTTGTGGTGATAAAGCGTATATATTCTTACCCTATGGATGGACAGGATGTTGTTACATGTCAACGTTGAAGCTTCCATATGAGGTTTCTACCATTAAAAGAGGAGTAGCACCGGACACAGATAAATCTGAATCTAGGTTTGGAAATAGGGTGAAAAGAGACATGGCGACATTTCATAGTCTGGGAAGCCTATCATTGGACGATAAGTCTAAGAGAGAAGGGGGGACTTTTTCCATGGTATGGTGTAACATTTTTGGCAGATCATATTGATAATATTACCTATACTTTGATTCCAGATAGTTATAAATGCATTGAAGAATATAAGGGATGCATTTGGTAGATCTGAAGGAGCTGGATGGTCAGCGAAGTCTTGGTTGCAAGATCAGTTAGGCCCAGTAGGAGCAGTGATGGTTCAGATTTTAGTTGCAGATCTGATAGCACTGTGTGTGATGTTTTTCTTTTGTAATTTGTTACTGACCTTTGAGAAAGCTATGATATTGAGATAGGTTGGAGTTGTGATGCCTGGAGACAACACTCAGATGCCGTTGTTGACTGTTCCTGATCTGGATGAAGATGGACAAGTGGGACTGGATGGAGTATTGATGGATAAATATCCTTTTTGATTATTTGATCATTTTTCAATTTTTTTTTTCAATATTAGTGTGATTTTAGTATGATGTTATGAATCAAAGGGGGGAAGTGTATGAATGAATCACATTATCCTATTTCATTATTCTATCATTTATATTGATTCATACATCATTTATATATAATTTTTATATTCTTAGTTGATATTGATGTTTAATTTGAAAATGTTGTTTTGCAAAAGATACTGTTTGGTCTTTTCTTTTCTTCCAGAAGCATTTGGGGGAATATGTAGAGATTGAAATACTCAAACAAGGACAATATGAAGGGACAATATGAAAGGAGAATGACTGGAGGAGATGGAACAAGGAAGGTGTGGAAATGTTCCGATTCCATCATCAACGATGCATTGGAAGAGGAGACTACGGAGGAGATGAAGTGTAGTGGACTACATTCCAGTGTCTGCAATGAAATATAGACATATTTGCATGTGAATACATAATTTGTGTCATATTCTTAGGTATACATTTTTGTAGAATGATATTTGATGTTATTGAATACATGTGGGGATCTTAGAAGTTTTTGTTTATTTCGGGAATGCTTAGGGACATGGAGTCTAGGCAGGGATAGAGATCCACTGTAGGGTCCGATGGGTCGACCAGCCGGAGAGTGGACATTTTTTGGATAGTATTTTGTTTGCAGGGGCTTACATTTGTATTTAATTGCATCATAGTTTCAAATGCATTGATAAAGATTTATGAATTCATCGGGAGTACCTAGGTGGTTGCCTGGGGCAGAGGGACCGTGAGAGAATTTTACTGTCTTGATTGATGGATGGATATTTGGAACGAAGGCTGCCAGACAGTTTTTCGCTCTCACACTCCATAAAGATTTTTTCATATTTCATAGTAATGTATTCACACTTCATAAACATTTATTCATATTTCATAGAAAGGTATTTACACTCTAGAGGAAAATGTTTTTGGTTTAATGTTAAAGATACTCAATAAGATAAATTGTTACTTGTCATAATCCTGTTATTTTTGTTTTCGAGACTTTTAGTTAGTCTCGAATGGGGGAATGTAGTATATGAAGATTATGACTTTGTTAATGGTTTTAAGTGGAACTGAAAGGATGTTTATTTAGTGTCAGAGGGAATGTTTTAGTGTGACGCCACATACAACCGACAGGAAGTGTGTGTTGTAGACAGGGGATTGGACAGTAGAGGGAGCCACCCATATCTTGGGAAGATTATATATACTGGGTAAAAACGACGAAGAGGTTAGAGCGGCCATTGCAATCTGGGACGCCGTTCTCCGGGTGTCATGACATCTGTAAAACTTATGCTGAAAGCTTGTGATATGAATAAACTTATGATCAAGGTTCAGTATGAGCGGACTCCTTTGTTTATCAGCAATAATTGCCAGCATTGACTCGATACTACAACAACATGTAAACTGCATTTTGGCTGCAAATATTAAGTGAAAACATTGATACATTTGCACAATAAGCACTCGTTGTCAATCAAATTCATTGTTACAGTTGTTGGTTAGCTAGCTAGCAAACTTGAGCCATATTAGAATACACTTGACATGTGTCAAAACACCTCGAAACAAGAGATGGTATCAGTAACAAGATACAACTAGCTGAAACAAGAAATCTACGATTCACCACATAGCAGCTTCTTGTCATTGATGCTAGCAATCTGACCATTCATAATCATAACAACACACAGCCTTTAGCTTCTGAGTTACACGCATCATTGTTGTGATGTTGTCAACACACCCGTCTATACTGTAGCTTGAGCTGTGTGTCCAAGGTGTGACGGTAGAGGTCAGCATAGTCCTACGTTTGAGCCTATAACTTTTCTGCTACGAGTGTGTTGCTCTTCTGATTTAAGCCCACTTTAAAACACTGTTCAAGGACCCGTGTGTCTCCAGGGACTGATAGGGATATTTCAAACCACCCCTGTCTTCTATCCACCCCCACCCACAAACACACACACTTCCCCTCAAATCTCAGTCATGCACGCATGCACACACGCGCACACACACGCACAATCAAACACATCTCCTTCCCATCATTCCAAATGCTGCCGCACTACAATCTGAGCTCAGGCCCGGTTTCACAAAGTGACCCATTAACCCTGTACAGGGAGGTGCTGAGAGAGAGAGAGGGATGGAGGAGGGAGAGGATGAACGGAGGGAGGGGAGAGGACCACCCAGCACAGTGCTATGGAATGCAAAGGGCATCGGGAGACGAGCAATATCTGTGGGAGAGGTTTGTGTGTGTGTGTGTGTGAGTGCGTGTTTGTGTGTGCATGTTTGCACTCACGCACACACCCAGGCATGTGAATCTATGTTTATGTGTATTTCTGCCCAGCAACTGTCCAATGCTGCTTACAGTTTCCCCCACTCTCGCTAACCCCCGTATTGACGTAAAGCAGGCAGGCCCAAAAATAACACCAATACGGCCAGTTTGGATTCGCCGGCGCAAATTAGAGATTAGTCAGAGTGTCTGTGATTCGTCTAAACAGCAGGTAGCCAGGTAGGAGGGTGCAGACAGACAGGAAATGGCCAGAGACATGTCTGCTTATGACCAGACAGTTTCCTATTTACAGTATGCATTTATAGGCAACCATTATGTTTCTCCACCTAGTTATTTTGTCCAGTAGAAATAGAGTACCCGGGCGTTACATGTTTGGCTCATCTAAGAGGAAATAACTCAATATTCTATTTAAACTTTATGTAAACTCATTACAGGCAGACATAAGCAGACAGAGATAATGTATTAGCATTGGAGACAGTTCTGGAGATTGAGATAATGTATTAGCATTGGAGACAGTTCTGGAGATGGAGATAATGTATTAGCATTGGAGACAGTTCTGGAGATGGAGATAATGAGAAACAATGGGAGGAAAAGAGGGGGTGAGTACGAGGGATGAGAGTTACGGCTCTACATCTGTCTGTCCCATAGACTTAGATAGATGACTCCTCTTTGTATCTGTCCCATTATGGCGTCTTTGAGAGCAAGGGCAGTGCCATCGAAGCCATTTCTATTTTGAAGAGGCCTTTTGTGTTAGAAAAAAGCGTAAAGCTAATATTGGTGATTTACCGCCACCTGCAGTGCTGGAATCCTGAACCATATCTTGTGTGTCGTTTATTTGTTGTGGCCACTAGATGGCGGTGATATCTTAAAGCCGTTTACAAACCATGCAAACTGATTTGAAGAAGAAGACAATGCTCTGTTATTGGCTGATCAATCCCAAGCCACAGGAATCCACACCCAGTTGACTATTGTAAAATGGTGAAAGCCCTCAATGGCAATGTCCATGCTAAAATGGGTTGTTAACAAAATGCGTCCTCTAACTATCTCTATGGTCTGTCCTTTTTCAGAACTGCAATTGATTGTGAGTGAGCAGGAAAAATAAGGGCGAGGAAGAGCAGAGGTGATGATGGACAAAAAGAAAGACAGATAGAGAGAGAGGAGGAGAAGGAGTCAATAAAAGGGACAAAAGGAGGTATACAGACATGTCAAGGTGGGGGAGTCACTGAATGATGAATGGTTGGAGCCTCTCAGAATAACAGACATGGTTCCACTATCCATTTAAACAGAGCCCTCATCTTCTCCATCCAGTCCAGGGTTGTGTTCATTAGTCACCCAACGGAAGAAAACGGTCTGAAACGGGACTGCCTGAATGCTCATTTTCGCTTTCCTTTGCAAAATGTTTTGCTACAGTGTGCCCTAATTAATATGACCCAGGCGATTACTCAGCATCTCTCTGCTGCTCACCTTGCTTCCCTCAGGCCCAGCTGAACTTTCCATGACCCTGGTCTAGTCAGTGGCGACACCCAGCCACAGCTCCCGCTGAACAACAGCCTCTTTAAGGTCCACAGCCCCAGACAGACAGTGCCTTGACTACAGGGACAGGGGGCTGAGGACCGGGGCTAGCCTGACTCAACCATCCCCACCTGGGTGTAACTCAAGCCCCGAGGTCAGTCCCGACACAGCGGCCCCTCTATACGGCCCATGTTTGTGTACCTGCTTGTTTCCCCTTATTACCACATGACCACATTACTCATTACCCATGAGCCTCAGTGTGTTTCTGGCTATAGTCAAGAGTTGGATAATGCTGAACTTCAGGGAAAATTTTCCTGCCAGGCTATTGGGCTGATTCAGACTGGTCCAGGAAAACAGACAGACTGACTGAGCCACAGTGGTCAACCAGAACATGTTAATGTGAGAATAAATAGCAGCTTCATTAACACTTAAGAGTTCTTGAGGCCCCTGAAGGGCCACATGGGGGGGAAAGTGGCTTCCACAATAGCGAGAGAAGGTGGATGGAGTAAATAAATAAATACATGCGTTGGTACAGCTGCGTGTTTTTGTGTGTGTGTTGTGGGTCTCAAACAAAAACCTGTCCGGCGGGCAACCCGCAGGGCCCAGCGCACACTGTGTTTGCTCTCGCCTGTGTGTGTGTGTTTGTGTGTGTGTGTGTGCGTGCGTGCGAGCGCACACTGTGTGACCGAGGATCTGACCTGACCACTTCCTCTGCCAAATCCACTGGGGTCAGTAACAGGTCTCTGTTATTGAGAGATCTGAGATGAAACTCACCTGTGCTGTCCAGCTATGACTCATGTCCTTACTGTTGCTCTCCTCTGCTTAGACTCAGCACTATTAGAGTGTTAAAGCTGTTTGATATCACTTGGAGGTACTAATATGCAGAGAATAAACTAAAACACAGATTTACAGTACACACACACACACACACACAAGCAGGCATGCAGACACTCACACACACCCTCACAGGCGATTTAATTCCTCTGCCAGCGTATCAATGCTATTATTGTTCATAGTGCCCTTGATTTGTCCTTTATCCTCTTTTCATGTCAAACTTCAGATAGGCAGACAGACAGACAGGCAGGCAGGCAGGCAGGCAGGCAGGCAGGCAGGCAGGCAGGCAGGCAGGCAGGCAGGCAGGCAGGCAGGCAGGCAGGCAGGCAGGCAGGCAGGCAGGCAGGCAGACAGACAGACAGACAGACAGACAGACAGACAGACAGACAGACAGACAGACAGACAGACAGACAGGCAGGCAGACAGGCAGACAGGCAGACAGACAAGCAGACAGACAGGCAGACAGACAGACAGGCAGACAGACAGGCAGACAGACACAGGCGCAAACACGACACACACACACACAATTTTGATGAGAGGAAAACCCTGGAAGGAACAGAATAGAAAATGTAAACAGCTTTAACTGCCAAATCTTCATTAAGCATTACAGACAGACCTGCAGGCCAGCCTGCTACAAAGCAACCAGATTAATGACATGACACGTTTTAGGATTTAGGAATCTTGTTTACATCCATACGATTCAACAGAGGTGGTATGATGGAAGCTACAACTGACAGCATAAGTGCATATAACTCTTGGATTGCATGGGGCTAGTCCCAGATCTGTTTTTTTGCTGTCTGGCCAACTGTGGGGTTGGTGGCAAGAAAACGGTCTGAACAGATCTGGGACCAGACAATGCGGCATAAACAGATCTGGGACCAGGCACAACAGCTCAAACTGATCTATGACCAGGCACAACAGCTCAAACGGATCTATGACCAGGCACGACAACTCAAACAGATCTGGGACCAGGCAATACAGCAAACGTCCAAATTGGCACGATATGGGCCCAATGTGGATTAAAACATCGGACCCATGTAGGCTGCCCACATTGGGCCAATGCACATTTGCGCATCGGCTCCACATTGGCCCCAAGGGCAGCCCTCACTTCACCTGAAATAAGCCCACCCTTTTGGGTCAGATGCCCGTTACATTGTATCAGAAAGACAAAGTTGTTACTATCATATACATGTTTTCACCAGACATACAGTATGTCACATGCACTTATCTAAGTATTTTTACAGACTTCATCATAGGCACTGTACAATATTGTTTTCTGTTGACGTCACACAACAGAGCACTTGAACTGTAACGACACTCTCAGTAATGGTTTCACAAAAATACCTTGTGAACCTCTTCTATCTGGAAAAAAAAGATGATTCCAAGATAATTGGCTTTAAAGTTCCGAACCCTCATTGGGTTAAATGGTGTCAGCAATTATTATCTTGTATAATGTTTTTACTTAACAACATGAATTGGGCTTTGTGTGGGCTGGCCTGTGTTGGGCTTGGTGTGGGCTGGCCTGTGTTGGGCTGGTGTGGGCTAGCTTGTGTTGGGCTTGGTGTGGGCTAGCCTGTGTTGGGCTGGTTTGGGCTAGCCTGTGTTGGGCTTGGTGTGGACTAGCCTGTGTTGGGCTTGGTGTGGGCTGGCCTGTGTGGGCTTGGTGTGGGCTGACCTGTGTGGGCTTGGTGTGGGCTGGCCTGTGTTGGGCTTGGTGTGGGCTGGCCTGTGTTGGGCTTTGTGTGGGCTAGCCCATGTTGGGCCTGTGTGGGCTGGTGTAGGCTGGCCTGTGCTGGGATGGTGTGGGCTAGCCTGTGTTGGGCTGATATAGGACAGCCTGTGTTGGGATGGTGTGGGCTTGGTGTGAGCTAGCCCGTGTTGGGCTGGTGTAGGCTAGCCTGTGTTGGGCTGATGTAGGACAGCCTGTGTTGGGATGGTGTGGGCTTGGTGTGGGCTAGCCCGTGTTGGGCTGGTGTAGGCTAGCCTGTGTTGGGCTGATGTAGGCTAGCCTGTGTTGGGATGGTGTGGGCTTGGTGTGGGCTAGCTTGTGTTGTGCTGGTCTAGGCTAGCCTGTGTTGGGCTGGTGTGGATTAGCCTGTGTTGGGCTTGGTGTGGGCTGGCCTGTCTTGGGCTGGTGTAGGCTAGCTCGTGTTGGTTTGGTGTGGGCTTGGTGCAGGTTGACATTTATTGTCATGAGTCTTGTCCTGGAGGCAGAACTGATTGATTCCCCCTTAGATAGGCCAGCTGCTAAGTAAAAATGGGATATATTGTAAAAATACATGAAAACAAAAATTATATTTTTGGTCTTCATTTAAGGTGAGATTTAGGCATTAGGGTTAACAGTGTGGATGTGGTTAAGGTTAGGGTTAAGGTTAGGTTTCAAATCATATTTTATCACTTTGTGGCTGTGCCAGCTAGTGACCACACTGTAGAGCTGCCTCTAGAACAAGATTCCTGGTGAAAAACGCTAACCTGCAGCCTTGGTGTGGGCTAGCCCATGTTGGGCTTGGTGTGGGCTTGGTGTGGGCTGGCCCATGTTGGGCTTGGTGTGGGCTGGCCCGTGTTGGGTTGATGTGGGATTGGTGTGTGCTAGCCTATGTTGGGCTGATGTGGGCTTGGTGTGGGCTGGCCCGTGTTGGGCTTGGTGTGGGCTGGCCGTGTTGGGCTTGGTGTGGGCTGGCCCATGTTGGGCTGATGTGGGATTGGTGTGGGCTAGCCTGTGTTAGGCTTGTGTGGTCTAGCCCGTGTCAGGCTGGTGTGGGATTGCTGTGGGCTAGTGTGGGGTTGGTGTGGGCTTGGTATGGGCTAGCCCGTGCCCACCTTGCCCACTGAATACTCACGTGGGGCCAATGGGGTCATGTTTGCTAGGTAATTGTATGGTACCTTGAATTATGATTTGCGTACAACTGATCATGTAGTTCTTGTGAGTTTACGTCCTAATCTAATACTAACTAGAAGCGTCAGTGCTGCTTCCTCTCCCCTTAACTTTTCAAGTTAATGTGAATTACACAGAGACAGAGACAAGACATGACGGATGATGCTCTACAGACAAACATAATACATGTTTAATCAGTCAACATTATTAACGAGCTCTCTCGTTCTCTCTCTCTTGTTGTCTCTCGCTCTCTCTCGCTCTCTCTCTGCTATTGCAGACGTTACCTCCGGCTCTCTCTTTAATGTCGATTTACTGACATCTCTCTGGCTGGCTGGTTACTCGTGTGTTGCACCACACAATCCTTGTTCCTACTTGCCACCTGTTAGTGGGCGCCTCTCTCTCTCTCACTCTCTCTCTCACTCTCTCGCTCTCTCTCTCCCTTTCTCTCTGCCTCCCTCTCTCTCTCTCTCTCACACTCTCTCTCTCTCTCTCTCACACTCTCTCTCTCTCTCTATCTCTCTCTCTCTCTCTCTCTCTCTTTCTCTCTTCCTCCCTCTCTCTTTTTCTCTGCTTCACTCTCTCTCTCTCTCTCTCTCTCTCTCTCTCTCTCTCTCTCTCTCTCTCTCTCTCTCTCTCTCTCTCTCTCTCTCTCTCTCTCTCTTTCTCTCTCCCTCCCTCTGTGTGATTGGCTCTGAGTAATCTCCTGTGTGTAGGCGGACGGAGTGTGTCAGTATTTTGGGAAGCTGGTAAACATTCGGCCCTGGCCAAGAAAAGCTAGGGATGTTGTGTGTGTTATCGACTAAAGGAGACAGGCCTCTGTCCCACATAGAGCATCCAGCTTAGAGCCTACTCTATATCCGACATGGGTTGTGTTCATTAGGCACCAAATGGAAGAAATAAGACTAAAATGGGGAGGGACTACCTTGACTTATCCAATAAGAAACTCACATTTTTGTTTTCTGTTGCAAAACGCTTGAATCCATTTTCCATTGCGTGCTCAAATGAATACGAGAAATAGTATTTGTTTGTTTTTCTATCAAATAATATAGCTGCGCTTGATTGAGCTTGCCTGGCACAATGGACCTAATATAATATTTCCAAAAGTGTAAACCCCACCCATCTGGCACTCTAGGCAAGCATCATCAAACTCTCAGGGTATTTAAAAGAAAACAAATACCATTTGAATCCAGGTCTGGTGTATAATGTACACTGAGTGTCCAAAACATGAGGAACATACTGCTCTTTCCATGACATAGACTGACCAGGTGAATCCAGGTGAAGCTATGGTCCCTTATTGATGTAACCTGTTAAATCCACTTCAGTCAGTGTAGATGAAGGGGAGGAGACAGGTTAAAGAAGGATGTTAAAGCCTTGCGAAAATTGAGACATGGATTATGTATGTGTGCCATTCAGAAGGTGAATGGGCAAGACAAAATATTAAAGTGCCTTTAAATGGGGTATGGTAGTAGGTGCCACGCGCACCAGTTTGAGTGTGTCAAAAACTGCAACGCTGCTGGATTTTTCACGCTCAACAGTTTCCCATGTGTATCAAGAATGGTCCACCACCCAAAGGACATCCAGCCAACTTGATACAACTGTGGGAAGCATTGGAGTCAATATGGTGCCAGTATCCCTGTGGAATGCTTTTGACACCTTGTAGAGTCCATGCCCCGACGAATTGAGGCTGTTCTGAGGGCAATAGGGGGTGCAACTCAATATTAGGAAGGTGTTCCTAATGTTTTTTACACTCAGTGTACATACCAAACAAACATACTTTCTATACTCTGAGGGACTAGGGGCTCTGAGGGACTAGGGATTCTCTCTGCAGAAGAAGAGGTGAATGTCGGTGCGAGGCATGAATGGAATGATGTTACTGCAAGCTAAACGATCAGCATGATTTAGGAGGACGGGTAGAGATCTTGATTAGGGTTGTTGAGAATGTTTCCTACTGTTAGAATATCTCTGTTAGGTTGTTACCTAGTTACCAAACACCGGCACATCAGACTCGGAAGGGATCATTTCTTCAAAAACAGGAAATACCAAAAAAGAAGGTGAAGAGGCATATCTTTCTCTCTCTCATCTCTCTCTCTGTGAGACCGTAAAAGGCCAAGAAGCAGTGGGTGATGGATGGGAGAGAGCGGACAACCGTCTCAAACTCCACTGTGGAGCCACCCTGTAGGGTGCATTTCTCTCTCTCTCTCTCTCTCTCTCTCTCTCTCTCTCTCTCTCTCTCTCTCTCTCTCTCTCTCTCTCTCTCTCTCTCTCTCTCTCTCTCTCTCTCTCTCTCGAACCACCACTTATTCACAGACAGGTCTTTTCCTCTTCTCCTCCCCTCCCCCCTCTTCCAATCCTCCATTTCCCTCTGTCACTTCCCCCGACCCAGAAACTCTGCTGTGTTTATCTCGGTACAGTACAAACTGCTCTCTAGCAACCGTCTCCAGGCTCGGCAAGGCAGGCGCCCCTGTCGTCTGGGTGCATGCTGCTGTCACCACATCCGGGCGGCAGGTAGCCTAGTGGTTAGAGCATTGGGCCAGTAATCGAAAGGTTGCTACAGTAGATTCAAATCCCTATGACGACAAGTTGAACAATCCGTCGATGTGCCATTGAGCGATGGGAAAGAGGGGGTCTACCTATACCCCCTCCAACGATACCACCACCATCGGCGATGCCCATCGTTTCACCTCCGGGGTCCAGTGGGATTCGGCTCTCGCTCCCGAGGGCTTATGATGGCACAGCGGCCGGGTGCCAGGGTTTCCTACTCCAGGTTGAACTGATTACCGTGGTCTAAATCAGATCACAACCAAATACAGCTATCCTCTCCCTCTGATTGCTAGTATGACGGAGTCATTACACGGGGCGCGATTCTTCACAAAATTGGATCTCAGGAGCGCGTACAACCTGGTGCGCATTAGGGAGGGAGATGAGTGGAAGACAGCATTCAGTACCACCTCGGGTCACTATGAGTACCTAGTCATGCCATACGGTTTAATGAATGCTCCTTCAGTCTTCCAATCATTTGTGGACGAGATTTTTCCGGGACTTGCATGGACAGGGTGTTGTGGTGTATATTGATGACATTCTAATATACTCTGCTACACGAGCCGAGCATGTGTCCTTGGTGCGTCGAGTGCTCGGTAGACTGTTGGAGCATGACCTGTATGCGAAGGCGGAGAAATGTCTGTTCTTCCAGGAGTCCATCTCCTTCCTGGGACATCGGTTGTCTGCGTCAGGGGTAGAGATGGAGATTGACCGCGTTTCTGCCGTGCGTAATTGGCAGACTCCTACCACGGTAAAGGAGGTGCAGCGCTTCTTGGGTTTTGACAATTACTACCGGAGGTTTATCCGGGGCTTTGGACAGGTAGCGGCTCCCATTACCTCTCTGCTAAAGGGGGGTTCGGTGCACCTGCAGTGGTCAGCTGAGGCGGACAGGGCGTTTAAACGTCTGAAGGACCTGTTTACCTCGGCTCCGGTGCTGGCGCATCCGGATCCCTCTTTGGCATTCCAGGTGGAGGTGGACGCTTCCGAGGCTGGGATCGGCGCTGTGCTGTCTCAGCGCTCGGGTACGCCACCTAAACTCCGCCCTTGTGCTTTCTATTCTAAGAAGCTCAGTCCGGCGGAGCGCAATTATGATGTGGGGGACAGGGAGCTGCTAGCTGTGGTTCAAGCCCTGAAGGTGTGGAGACATTGGCTTGAGGGGGCTAAACACCCTTTTCTCATTCTGACTGACCATCGTAACCTGGAGTACATCCGGGCAGCGAGGAGGCTGAACCCTCGCCAGGCAAGGTGGTCTATTTTTCTCTCCTGCTTTGTATTTAAGCTCACCTATAGACCAGGGTCCCAAAACGCTAAGGCAGACGCCCTGTCCCGACTATATGACACAGAGGAGAGGTCCATTGAGCCCTCTCCCATACTCCCGGAGTCTTGTCTGGTGGCACCGGTGGTGTGGGAGGTTGATGCGGAAATCGAGCGGGTGTTACGTTCCGATCCTACTCCTCCACAGTGTCCAGAGGGTCGGAGGTACGTGCCGCTCGAGGTTCGCGATCGTTTGATATACTGGGCTCACACGTCACCCTCCTCTGGTCATCCGGGTATTGGTTGGACAGTGCACTGCCTTAGTGGGAAGTACTGGTGGCCAACTTTAGCGAAGGACGTGAGGGTTTATGTTTCCTCCTGCTCGGTGTGCGCCCAGTGTAAGGCACCTAGACACCTGCCCAGGGGGAAGTTACAACCCCTACCCGTTCCACAACGGCCGTGGTCTCACCTATCGGTGGATTTTGTCACGGACCTTCCCCCCTCCCAGGGGAACACTACGATCTTGGTAGTTGTGGATCGGTTTTCTAAAGCCTGCCGTCTCATTCCCCTGCCAGGTCTCCCTACTGCCCTACAAACTGCTGAGGCCCTGTTTACACACGTCTTCCGGCACTATGGAGTGCCTGAGGATATAGTGTCTGATCGGGGTCCCCAGTTCACCTCTAGAGTCTGGAGGGCGTTTATGGAACGTCTGGGGGTCTCGATTAGCCTTACCTCAGGTTTTCACCCCGAGAGTAATGGGCAGGTGGAGAGAGTGAACCAGGATGTGGGTAGGTTTCTGAGGTCGTATTGCCAGGACCGGCAAGAGGAGTGGTGGGGATATATTCCCTGGGCAGAGATAGCCCAAAACTCACTCCGCCATTCGTCCATTAACCTTACGCCTTTCCAGTGTGTGCTAGGTTATCAGCCGGTTCTGGCACCTTGGCATCAGAGCCAGACCGAAGCCCCTGCGGTGGACGAGTGGTTTCGGCGCTTGGAAGAAACTTGGAACGCTGCGCATGTCCATCTGCAGCGGGCTATCAGGCGGCAAAAGGCGAGCACCGATTGCCACCGCAGTGAGGCTCCGGTGTATGCACCGGGAGATCGGGTCTGGCTCTCGACCCGAAACCTGCCCCTTCGCCTGCCCTGCCGGAAGCTGGGTCGGCGGTTTGTGGGGCCATTTAAAGTCCTGAGGAGATTGAACGAGGTATGCTATAGGTTACAACTGCCCATTAATTACCGCATTAACCCCTCGTTCCATGTGTCTCTCCTCAGGCCGGTGGTGGCTGGTCCACTCCAGGAGAGTGAGGTACGAGAGGCTCCTGCGCCCCCGTTGGACATCGAGGGGGCTCCGGCGTATTCAGTCCGTTCCATCTTGGATTCGAGGCATCGGACGGGGGGCCTGCAGTATCTCGTGGAGTGGGAGGGGTACGGTCCGGAGGAACGGTGCTGGGTCCCCAGGAGGGACATCCTAGATCCCTCCATGTTGAGGGACTTCCACCGGAGTCATCCGACTCGCCCTGCTCCGCGTCCTCCTGGCCGTCCCCGAGGCCGGGGTCGGCGCACGGCTGGTGCCGCGCGTTAAGGGGGGTACTGTCACGGAATCAGCCAAGGCTGCTCCTCCTCCTTGCTCGGGCAGGCTTCGGCGTTCGTCGTCCCCGGAGTACTAGCTGCCACTGATCTATGTTTCTGTGTTTGACTTGTTTTGTCTTGATTGTGTACACCTGGTTCCTATTATGTTGTATTGTATTCCCTATTTAACCCTCTGTCGTTCATTGTGTGTTGTGTGTGATTGTTCTCGTCATTTTCGGCTGTTGCTAGTGTGCGGGTATTCCCCTCCCTGTTTGGAGGTTGTTGTGTATTCTGGTTACTTTGTTAATAAAGTATCGTTTCCAGTAGCTTGGTGTCCTGCGTTTGACTTCGCCTACCGCATTCACGTCGCATTCTGACAACCAAATTATTATTATTACAGGTATTCCTCATACCTACATCACTGCAGGGCACAGACTGGTAAACAAACAGCACCCAAAAGATGAAGCTGAGTTTCCCCTTTAGATGCTGATCTAAGATCAGTGTAAAGCTAATACCCCCTTCCCCTGAATAGTAAAGGATTTGGGGTGGGTAAGCTGATCCTAGATCTGAACTCTGGGCTATGTGTTGGTATGCCGAATACCCACAGTATCCTGCTTTGCTGAGGAGAATCAAGGTGGATATGGTCTCACTGCAGAACACAGAACATGGACCCCAGTGTGAGAACCATACCAAGACAACAGCCAAACAGCCCATAGGCATATCTCACACAGGCAGACCGCTAAGGTCTCCTGTAACTCTCCCCTATCTTACTAACTGGCTCTCTGAGTCGGGGATTAGGGTTTGGCCTGGGGGATAATGGGAGAGGCGTGTGTGTGTGTGTGTGTGTGGTGGGGTGATGGGAAAAGGTATTTTGTTTCTCCCCATTGACTAGTCCGGCCAGAGGAGCTCACTAGACACATAACAAGCACCAACAGACCCTTAAAAACCTAATTCTTGGTTCAAACGTCTGTCTTGTAAATCCCTTCCTCTCTAGCTTCAACCTGAGAGTTTACAGGATGCTGTCACTCAAGTATAAGCCCCGCCTCTTCTCTGACACATCCAACCAAACTTAGCGCTGGAGAAGAGGAGGGGTTTTTCCTATGTAAAATAGAGTTTACAGGTCTGTCACTCAATACTAAACCCTGCCTCCCCCTACATGGCTTAATGTGGAGAAGGGAGTTAGAGAGGAGGAGGTTTTCCTCTGGAGTTAGAGAGGAGAGATTTTTCCTGTAAAGAAGGAAGTAAATGGAGGTAAATCCCAGTCACAGTTTGTGATGAAGTGTCATAAGTAAGGTGCAAAGTGACTTCTTTACTCCACGTTGCTCTGGGATCAACAGATTCAATTCATCAGTTTGTATTCGACCTGGGTTGAAGCCCTTCTACATTACTACTATTTTTATCATATATTTGTTATATTAAACAAGCATATACATCTGAGTGGGGATGATTGTGTGAGTGAGTGCTGTGTGGTTGACTTCCTGTATTTCCCAGAAAGCAGCTCTCGCCACACACAGGAATGAACACAACCACACACAAGCTTTGTACGCGCACACACACACACACACACAGACACACATGTTGATGGAGCTGGGGTTCTCCTACACTCCACAGGGTTCTAGGAAAACCCACAACCGCTCCTCACACCTCCTCACACCTCCTCACCCCCTCCCAGCTTCCACCTAACTCACCTCCCCATCCGTTCCCTCACCTTACCTTCCACTGCCTCATCCCCTCCCCACATCACTCCCCATTATGCCACAACTCCCTCAACACACATCGGTACACACACGTACACACACACACACACACACACACACACTGTATACCAGTGAAGGCCATTAGCATGGCTGTCTGAGCCAAGGCCAGGAAGGGAGGATGTGAGAGATTGTGAGAGGTCAAACACACACACACACACACATACACACACACACCCTATACCCTCCTCCCTCACACACGACATCCATCCTCTATCCCACTCCCACCTTCTGGTCTCTTCGCTGCCTGCCTGCCTGCCTGCCTGCCTGCCTGCCTGCCTGCCTTGCCCGCTTTCTTTCCCTCCATATGTTTAATGTCCCAGTTTATCCTCTCTAACATGCTAGCCGCCTCCCCCTCTCAGAACACACTCAGGAATCCACTCATTCCCTGCGCTCCTAGTGTTAGGAGATTACGTTACATGATGTCAACTACATTATGGATGAAAGGCAGAGATATGGATACCAGTGCAGCTCCATGTTCCTTATATAGTCCGCATAGTCTAGTGAAAACTCCTGCTGTTGCTGGGGCCCTGTGTGTGTGTGGGGGTGATGGTGGGGGTGGTGGGGTTGTGAGGGTTGTGCATGTGCATGTGTGTGTGTGTGTCCAAGGCACTGGAGTGTGTGTGTGTGTGTGTGTGTGTGTGTGGAGAATGGTGTCTGTGTCTTCTCAGCGTGAGACTGATGCAGGGGATGGACTCGGTGAGTCTCGACAGAGCCGGGCGCACTCAGCCGGTTACCATGTCCTCCTCCCTCCTTCCTCTCCCCCCAGCACCGTCACGGCTTCTTCACATGTGGCTCAGGAACCCCCATAGAACCCCCATAGAACCCCCATGCCAAAACGTTCAAAGATACCTTCTAGAATGACATTTTAATGAGGCTCGGTGCTCACTCTGATATTAAGTTGTCACCGGGCTATCCGTTACTAACGTGTGAGTGTGTGTGTGTGTGTGTGTGTGTGCGTGCATGTGTGCCACCATTAAAAGCAGATACAGTGTAAATGTGATGAATTTGATAACAAGGTTCAGGCATCCGACATCCTGTGCGTGCCACACACACACACACACACACACACACACACACACACACACACACACACACACACACACATACACAGAAACAGGGTCTGGGTTATAATCCTACATCAGATGACATGGTTGTGATTTACATGAAGGCTATATATCCTTATTATTTGATGCTCACTCCTCCAACATGATTGAATGTCCACAGAGGCTCAGAGAAGTTAGGCAGTTGCTTTGCTTTCACAGAGGGCAGGAAGTAGTGGATCACACCCCCTTCCTCTTCTTCTCCTCCCTCGTCCCTTCACAGCCCCACCCTGACAGGAGTCATCTACTGCTCTTTGGTTGCTCCTAGCTGTCCTGGACCCTTCTTTCTTACTAGTGTTCTTCCCTCCAACTTTCTCTCGCTTTAGCTAGTCACAGCTGTCCTCAAACCCCTCTCCTGTCCTACTCCATCTCTACTGTACCTGCCTCTTTCCCTCCCTCTCTCTCTTCTTCTTTCACTTAAGTTAGGCCTAGCCATCCTGGACTCCTCTGCCTCACTCCCTCTCTCCCACCCACCCTCCCTCCCTCTCTCCCACCCTCCCTCCCTCTCTCCCACCCACCCTCCCTCCCTCTCTCCCACCCCCTCCCTCCCTCCCTCCCTCTCTCTCATTCTCCCTCTCTCTTCCTCACGTTCTAGCTAGGTCTTTCCGTCCCAGACCCCCTCTCCCTACCTCGCCCCCTCCCTCCATCCCTCTTTTTCTCTCCCTTGCTCTGGGTTTTTGATATCCCTAAATCTGTCGGTGAGGAATTTTAATTTGTAACTTGGCTGATGTGAGTGTGACGGAGGGTATGTAAGGAAAAACAGGTGCAGCCGGGTAGAGTTCCCCTCCAGCCAGGCACAGAGACAGACTCAACTGACTGCCCCCTTTTCCACATTTTATCTGCCAAATATTTCAGAACAAATTGTCTCACGTGTGACCCCCAAAAAGAAGACCTCTGGGCCTGGGACTTTCTTGTACAGGGTAGAGGAGTGAGTGAGTGAGTGAGTGAGTGAGTGAGTGAGTGAGTGAGTGAGTGAGTGAGTGAGTGAGTGAGTGAGTGAGTGAGTGAGTGAGTGTGTTTGTGTGTGAGTGTGTGAGTGAGAGAGGGAGTGTGGGGGTGGGGGTATTTTTAAATGGGGTGAGAGGAGTGGTAGGGGCTTAGGTAGAGAGAGAGGGAGAGAAAATGTGGATGGGATGATGTGGTGTAACAGACTGGGATGATGAGGTGAAACAGACTGGGATGATGAGGTGTAACAGACTGGGATGATGTGGTGTAACAGACTGGAATGATGTGGTGTAACAGACTGGAATGATGTGGTGTAACAGACTGGAATGAGGTGTAACAGACTGGGATGATGAGGTGTAACAGACTGGGATGATGAGGTGTAACAGAATGGGATGATGTGGTGTAACAGACTGGGATGATGTGGTGTAACAGACTGGGATGATGAGGTGTAACAAACTGGGATGATGTGGTGTAACAGACTGGGATGATGAGGTGTAACAAACTGGGATGATGAGGTGTAACAGACTGGGATGATGTGGTGTAACAGACTGGGATGATGTGGTGTAACAGACTGGGATGATGTGGTGTAACAGACTGGGATGATGAGGTGTAACAGACTGGGATGATGTGGTGTAACAGACTGGGATGATGAGGTGTAACAGACTGGGATGATGTGGTGTAACAGACTGGGATGATGTGGTGTAACAGACTGGGATGATGTGGTGTAACAGACTGGGATGATGTGGTGTAACAGACTGGGATGATGTGGTGTAACAGACTGGGATGATGTGGTGTAACAGACTGGGATGATGTGGTGTAACAGACTGGGACATGATGTGTGTGGGTAGGATAAGATGACCCACAGCCGTATGTGAATATCTGAACTTTCACTTCATGGACATGGGAAAGTAATGGGGGGAGATATGAGAGAGAGAGAGAGAGAGAGAGAGAGAGAGAGCGAGAGAGAGCGAGAGAGAGAGAGAGAGAGGAGAAGAGAAGAGAAGAGAAGAGAAGAGAAGAGAAGAGAAGAGAAGAGAAGAGAAGAGAAGAGAAGAGAAGAGAAGAGAAGAGAAGAGAAGAGAAGAGAAGAGAAGAGAAGAGAAGAGAAGAGGAGAGGAGAGGAGAAGAGAAGATTTTGATAGATAGATAGATAGATAGATAGATAGATAGATAGATAGATAGATAGATAGATAGATAGATAGATAGATAGATAGATAGATAGATAGATAGATAGATAGATAGATAGATAGATAGATAGATAGATAGATAGATAAAGCCAGACAGCGGCAAAGCTTTGAGTGCCACGCCTGAGTACCTAGAAATCCCCTTCTTCTCTCAGTGCATCACCACCATGCTGCAGGGCACAGCTAGAGTGAAATGTCACTCCATCTCAAGTGTTTCCTGCTCCAATCTAGCAGCTCAACTAGATATTTCCCTCCCCATAGACACGTGCACCAACAGAAACAGTGAACACTTTCCCTCTTGCCTTTCTGTTTAGAGCTTGTATTTTGAAGTACTCGCATACTTCAGATTTGTGTGGATTTTTGCTGATGAAAATGAAGGTGCATGAATCAACAGAATGAAGACATAAGCAACATCCGAAATAATGGCAATAATATACAACATGTAGATATACTACCACTATATACTGTATGATTTTGATGTGGGATTGATCACCCTCCGTTGATGTACTGCATGGTCCCATACAGGTCTCTATTTGTTTGTGTATGTCCTACACCTCTGACAGGAGACTGAAGGGGGACAAGGGAGGGGGGCACTCAGACAGGATGACCCCCACGAATGTTAACACCCCTCCTTTTGACCCCTGCCTGCCCCCCTTCCCTCTGAGTGCGCTGTCAGGTGGATCTGTGTCAACAAGGTAATAGTATCAAATTGGCTGTAGGGGTGGAGGGTCAGGGGGAAAAAGGGGCCCCCATTTGTGGAAGGGATAGTGGAAGGGCTGGGGTCAGTGGTGAGGGGTGGTGGTGGGGGTGGGGGTGCCACCTACCAAGCTGAAGGGTTGTGGTGGTGGGGTGGGGGGGTGGGGGGGTCAGGGATATTGGGGAGGGTTAACTCGAAGTGGGCGGTGGGGTTGTAGCTAGGCGATCTGGAAGTGTAACTCCATATCTTAATGAGTCTGCCCTGAGGGCTCATGCAGTGACAGAGGAGAAAGAGGAGGGAGGAGGGCAGCGAGTGAGTGACAGCCTCTCTCCTCGGCTATGGGCTGCTGGGCAAATTTGAGTTTTTCTTATTTCCTCTTGTTCTAAGGGTAGCTCTGCATCAAGGGCCAGCCCAAGGGCTGAAACTAATGTGATTGGTTAAGTATCGGCAAGAAATGTGATTGGTTAAGTTTAGGGTTAGGAGTTTGTGTAAGGCTGGGGCTGGAGGCTGGAGCTGAGAATTGGGGCATGGGTTATTTCTGGGGCTGGAGGCTGGAGTTGAGAATTGGGGTATGGGTTATTTATGGGGCTGGAGGCTGGAGCTGAGACTTGGGGAATGGGTTATTTCAAGGGCTGGAGGCTGGAGCTGAGACTTGGGGAATGGGTTATTTCTGGGGCTGGAGGCTGGAGCTGAGACTTGGGGAATGGGTTATTTCTGGGGCTGGGATGCTTGGGCTGGGCAGGGCTAGGCAGGGATAAGCCGCTAAATCAAGCCAGCCAGACAATGAAAAGCTTCCCTATTGTTGTCAGCCTGCTGGCCTCCTCTCAGGGCCCTCCTGATTGATGGGTTTATTCAAGTTCTCTGCTGGCCAAACTCCTGGAGAGGAGGAGAAGAGGAAGGAGGGGAGGGGAAGGGAGGGGGAGAGAGAGAGAGAGAGAGAGAGAGAGAGTAAATCGTTTTTGGGTATGAGAAGTAGGGGAGGGAAGGGATGAGAGAGAGTAAAGAGCTCTCTCTGTTTCTCCACAAACTAAGTTTAATGTTCAATGTGACATTTAAAAAAGTTAATTCAAAAGATTGCCAGTGTACCTTAGCGATGTGTTTAAGGGCTGAAGTAAGGACTTTATTCATTCTGTGACCTTTTCCCCTCCCTCTCTCTGCCTCCGACTCTGTCATTCTCTCCCTCCCTCCTTTCCTCTCTCCCTCCCTTCTGTCGTTAATATTAGAACTGAAAACAACTCCAAAATAATTAATAAAAGCAAAACATAATAAAGTCAGGGCTTATGGAACTTTACTGTTCAACATCATCACACAACAGACAAAGAGTTGGCTCAGTGGAAGCCTGCCTTCACCCCCAGTCTAAAAACAAAATCCTGTTTTCATTCATTTGGGCTTTTTAAAACTTTCCAATCTGTAGTGGAGTGTGTTTTAGGAAAAATTTAACACGGTGCTGTGAGGCTGTTAACTATGGAGGGAGTGTCGCGGAGGGAGACCCAACACCCCCCTACAAACACACATGCAGTCTCGCACACACTCATACACCCACGTTAATGAGAACCCAGGGGATCCTCTTTGTGCCCTGTCATCTCCAGCTGGACACACCTCTCTCTCCTCTCTCACCCTGGCACCAATGGACTGCAGGAACCACTGGTCAAAGTCTGGTGCCAGTGTGTACCAGGGTGTGTGTGTGGGGTGTGTGTGTGTGTGTGTGTGTGTGTTTGCTCACTCTGTCTTTATGTAGGTGTGTCTATGTGCAGCAGACAGTGAACTATGTGTCTTCGTGGGAGTGTGTCTGTATCTAATTGCATTCGTTCCAGTACACAAATCATGAGTCTGAACTTAGTCAGATATATCAACCCTGCTTCACACACTGTAATTACTTTACTGTACAAAGTCCACTATCACTGTTGGTGAGAGATACCAAGGACCTGAACCTTACGTTGGGTTTTCTGGGGATAAACATTAAGTCATTATGATATGAACTAAGTGGTATTTAGGGAAGTAACATTTGTGTCCTACAGGTGGCGTAAGACAACCAGGTCTGAAGTCATCTCAGCATAAAGCAGGGCCTAGTAGAGTGAAGTGCCTGAGGCCCAGAATGACCCAGTCGTCATGGGGTACTACCTAGGTGTGTGTGTGTGTGTGTGTGTGTGTGTGTGTGTGTGTGTGTGTGTGTGTGTGTGTGTGTGTGTGTGTGTGTGTGTGTGTGTGTGTGTGTGTGTGTGTGGTGTGTGTGTGTGTGTGGTGTGTGCGCGTGTGTGGTGTGTGCGCGTGCTGGCATAGGAAGTGTGTCACCCTGGCTGCTATGTTGAGATCTCCCATTACAGTGTCTGAGGGGGAAGCTGACTCACACAGAGAATAACACTGTCCTTATTCCTGTCCTGTGTCGCCATTCACACACACACGCACACACACACACACACACGCACAAATGCACACACACACACACACACACACACACATACACACCAACACACTTGACCTGACTCACACCTCTATGGAACGAAGGGAGGGCCTGGTCTGAAATAGTGTCACAATAGAAAGGCGGTGGAAATAGTATGACCAGTTGGGTCAATGGGAAGACTGTAAGAAGGCCCCTTCAGTAACAGATGACTGAATGTATTTGAATAGCAGTTAACTTTTTTAGTCTCTTCCTCCTCCATAGGAGCAGTGTAAGTGGACTCATAAAGAGTCTCAGAACAGGAGTGTTGATCTAGGATCAGTTCTCTCCTGTCCAGATCATATTCAATATTTTCTAAAAGGTCAAACTGATCTGATCTGAGATCAGCACTCCTGTTCTGAGAGCCTTGAGTATGAATATTTAGTATTTTATTAGGATCCCCATTAGCTACAGCTGAAACAGAAAACATGACATAATACATAACATTAATAGGCAAGTACATCACAAGGACAGAACTACATACATTTAAAGGTCGACTTTGGGCATGAAAAACTGTCAAACTCCAGCTCTTTCTCAATTTTAAAACAGAAATGGGGTGTGCCTTTGGTGATTCATTGATGATGACGATAAGTTATTCTCACTCACCAGTAAAAGTAACTGTATTAGTTGACACCATTGGTTTTCTATTGTAGCTAGTTCATTAGCTAAGCTAGCCACTGTAGCTGGCCAGTTAACGTAAGCTAGCCTAACGTTAGTAGCTAGTACTATGAAGATAAGCTTACCTTAGCTGATTCCACTGCTCTAGTATCTGAGCGGAGAGGGAGAAGTGAAAGTCAGATTCATGTCTTGTAAGTCGCTCTGGATAAGAGTGTCTGCTAAATGACGTAAATGTAAAAATATAAATGCCTCCCCCTTTTCAGGGTCTGCTGTGCTCACTCCTCCACTATTTGTTGACGTCATTTCAGAGGATTTGTTTTGGGACAGAAGCTGTCGAGATCAGTAAGAAAGGGCACTTCTTATTCATCAATAAAAATAAAAAGCATTCAATGATGTGGTATGATGGTGCATTGGTCAGTTATACAGTTTAAAGCCATTATTTTAGCGTTTTTGCCCGAAGTCGACTTTTAAAATAAGAATACACGCTTTCATACATTTATGCCTTCATAATCATGTGATTCATAGACGCAAGTGAATGCAAGTGCAACAAACAAAAACGAAAATGGAGATGCAATAACAAGGAGGTGCGTTGCAAATAGGTTGACACGTTTCGCAAAATTTCCCTGACGTGAATAAAGCTACATTGTTTCTATAGTTACCGCCCATAATAGGCTCTGGGGTCTCCCTCTGAGGCCTGCTGGGGCCTGGGCCTGGCCTGGGCCTAACCTGGGCCGTCTAAAAACAGAACAGGACCTCAGGAGGACCAGAGGAGCGAGCAGCTGATTGATGCTGTTTCCACTGTTCCTCTCTCTGCTGTGGGGGATCTGACTCTACGTGGAGAGCGAACTGGAAAGCTAAATATGTCAGCACCGGAGGGTAGGTAGGGAGGACGGGTGAAGAAGAGGAGGAGGAAAGGGGGAGGCAGGGGGACGACAAGATGATCCATCCCTAACCTCATCAACAGCTTTCTCCCTCCCTCGTCATGAACAAAGACGACCTTCATGCTATGGAGGTATCATCACCACCTCCTCCACCCTCCTTCCCCCAAAACACACCATCACGCCTGCAGCTCAATATCAATATTTGTTGTACCCATGCTGCCCTCCCTCCTTCCCTCTATCCATCCCCCATCCCTCCCTCCTAGTCTAGCCTGTTATTGTGAGGGAGCAGCTGACTACCTCAGGCCTGGCTATCTTTTATCCCAGAAATCAGGCTATTCTCCGTGAGGGAGACCTGGAACAGGCCACACAGGATCAGGGGCACTGACATGCACTGACTCAGCCTAGCTGGGAGTGAAAATGATGGATGGTTTCCTCTTCAGAACGTCTCCAAGGCTTTCACAGACTTTTCCACAGACAGTGGATTTGAACTTCAAAGTAAAGTAACATGTCAGGAGAAAATGAGGTTTTCCTCTGGTGGAATTCCACAATGTGTTATGATTATGACAAAGACTGACATAAAAACAATTATGTTTATCTGTTACACATCAACTCTACTCCTCCAGATCCCTGTCCCCAGCCCCAGCTTTCCTCTCCCTCTCTGGGGTTGGGCTGTAGGCGAGTTCCATGCTGCTGCTTTGGTATTTCAAACACTAGGCCTCATCATTAAGCCCTGGACAGACAGGTGTGTGTGTCTGTGTGGGATCCACCTTCAAACCTGATGGGCCATTAACCCTGCTGTGGCTGACCATCAATATAGCCTCTGGGGCAAGGGCCTGGAAATAACAGGGTCAGAGAACGAGGGAGGGAAAGAAAGAAAGAAAGAAAGAAAGAAAGAAAGAAAGAAAGAAAGAAAGAAAGAAAGAAAGAAAGAAAGAAAGAAAGAAAGAAAGAAAGAAAGAAAGAAAGAAAGAAAGAAAGAAAGGGGGGAAAGAGGGAGGGAGGAGGGTAGGGAGGCACAGCAGGACCAGGATCACAGAACTGCCCCCCCAACCCCCTTTACCTCTGGCCCCCAGGGGACAGGACGTCTGATACTTAATGAGAGGGGGGTTGCTGACTCCTGATTACCTAGTGTCGTTCCCAGCCGTGTGTCTTCACTCTTCACCACCACACAATAACCCTATAGGCCTGGCAAGAGAAGCTAATTCCTAACTCAGTTTGGGTTGACGACAACCACCCAAAAATGTCTGTGGCCCAATAAGAAGGTAGACAGGCACAATGAAAGTCTATTTATCTTTAATGACAAAACCATATCACAATAAAAGTGTGTTTTTGCCTCCTTCGCCTCCTTCCTGCTACAAGTTCTGTAAATCAGTTTTTTCCGATCAGGGGTACTAGGACCCCTGGGGGTACCTGTCCTATCCACAGGGGGTACTTGAGAAGACTCATGAGACCATAGGTTTAAGGCGTCAGCATGCTTCAGTTCGGCTGGTGGCTAGCCGAAGTCGGCTAGGCGAACCGAACGAGTGTGCTTGAATACTCCCTTAAAAGACATTCGCTTGGAAAACGAGAAAAAAGCGGCAATAGTACTGTTTGTCCATTTAGAGACGCTGTAGCCAGTATACACTTCCTCAAAATAGTCAGAATGAATCTAACTCAAGATATCTGTCATTGATTTTGAAGTTTTTGCCGAGGAGATCTTGGTCACGCAATTTTACTGTACATCTAACTAAGTTGTTTGGTGCAGTATTTCTAAATGAAAAATGACGTCTCTTGTTGAATGATAATAAAGACTTTACTGAAGAATCCCTACTGTTGACCAATCCCCGACAAAAGGGATTAGACTTCGGCTACCGACTTCGGCTTCCCTTTAGAATTTTTTGATTAAATATTTTTTCCCTCATCAATCTACACACAATACCCCATAATGACAAAGCAAAAACAGGTTTGTAGATTATTTTGCAAATGTATAAAAAATAACAAACTGAAATATCACATTTACAAGTGTTATAGGGTATTGTGTGTAGATTGATGAGGGCAAAAAATATGGAATCCATTTTAGAATAAGGCTGTAACGTAACAAAACGTGTAAAAAGTGAAGGGGTCTGAATACTTTCCGAATGAACTGTATGCACAAACTCTTCCGAACTGTTTCGGCTGGGAAGCAATCGGACTACTTTATCCTCCAAAGCAGGCAGAATCCTTTATGTTTCTTTCTCACGTACTATCACCCTCCCATAGATGAAGGTACCTGGCAAGCCTAGATGGACTGGATGGACTCCTGCCACAACCCCAGGCCTGTTAAGTCTCATTTAAGCACTAATTCAATACCTCAAGCTAATATTCTTTCAGAAAAAAAGTGCTAGGCGAGGAGGAGGGAGGGAGGGAGGGAGGGAGGAGGGAGGGAGGGAGGGAGGGAGGGAGGGAGGGAGGGAGGGAGGGAGGGAGGGAGAAGGCGGGTAGAGGGGATACTATGTACACAGAAGCATATCACAGCCAGCCAGCCATTAATGACACAAGCATCAAAAAGATTGGGCTCTTGGACGTTACCCAAGAGGAGAATGCAACCAAATATCGTGTTTCTTCTTGCAGTTTGTTGCACAAGTTTCTGAAGTTATTTTTTCTTTTTTTCAGTTGGAAATCTTATCGAGGTTCAAAGAGGTCGCTTTTGTGGACGTCAACACACCTGTTAGGCCCAAAGACTGGAGGGATCAAAATGAATGTCTTGAAGGGGCCTTTACCTTAACCAACCCATTAATACAGTATAACACTAAATAGGGCAGGGTTTCTTATGGGTCGGGACCCAATGTGGGACCTGGGCATGTGAGTGGTGGGTCAAGAGTTATGAGAAAACATCTATAGTGGTTTGGTGACCTGCAGGGTCGAGTGTTGGGTCACATCAGTGGTATGGTGTAGTGACCTGCAGGGTCGAGTGTTGGGTCACGTCAGTGGTGTGTTGTCCTGTAGGGTCGAGTGTTGGGTCACGTCAGTGGTGTGGTGTGGTGACCTGCAGGGTCGAAGTGTTGGGTCAGTGGTATGGTGTAGTGACCTGCAGGGTCGAGTGTTGGGTCACGTCAGTGGTGTGTTGTCCTGTAGGGTCGAAGTGTTGGTCACGCCAGTGGTGTGGGTGTGGTGACCTGCAGGGTCGAGTGTGGTCACGTCAGTGGTGTGGTGTGGTGACCTGCAGGGTCGAGTGTTGGTTCACGTCAGTGGTGTGGTGTGGTGACCTGCAGGGTTGAGTGTTGGGTCACGTCAGTGGTGTGGTGACCTGCAGGGTCGAGTGTTGGGTCACGTCAGTGGTGTGGTGACCTGCAGGGTCGAGTGTTGGAGTCACATCAGTGGTGTGGTGTGGTGTGGTGACCTGCAGGGTCGGAGTGTTGGAGTCAGGTAAGTGGTGTGGTATCCTGTAGGGTTGAGTGTTAGGTCACGTCAGTGGTGTGGTGTCCTGTAGCGTCAAGTGTTGGGTCAGGTCAGTGGTGTGGTGACCTGCAGGGTCGAGTGTTGGGTCACGTTAGTGGTGTGGTGTCCTGTAGGTTCGAGTGTTGGGTCATGTCAGTGGTGTGGTGTCCTGTAAGGTCGAGTGTTGGGTCAGGTCAGTGGTGTGGTGACCTGCAGGGTCGAGTGTTGGGTCACATCAGTGGTATGGTGTAGTGACCTGCAGGGTCGAGTGTTGGGTCACGTCAGTGGTGTGTTGTCCTGTAGGGTCGAGTGTTGGGTCACGTCAGTGGTGTGGTGTGGTGACCTGCAGGGTCGAGTGTTGGGTCACGTCAGTGGTGTGGTGTGGTGACCTGCAGGGTCGAGTGTTGGTTCACGTCAGTGGTGTGGTGTGGTGACCTGCAGGGTTGAGTGTTGGGTCACGTCAGTGGTGTGGTGACCTGCAGGGTCGAGTGTTGGGTCACGTCAGTGGTGTGGTGACCTGCAGGGTCGAGTGTTGGGTCACATCAGTGGTGTGGTGTGGTGTGGTGACCTGCAGGGTCGAGTGTTGGGTCAGGTAAGTGGTGTGGTATCCTGTAGGGTTGAGTGTTAGGTCACGTCAGTGGTGTGGTGTCCTGTAGCGTCAAGTGTTGGGTCAGGTCAGTGGTGTGGTGACCTGCAGGGTCGAGTGTTGGGTCACGTTAGTGGTGTGGTGTCCTGTAGGTTCGAGTGTTGGGTCATGTCAGTGGTGTGGTGTCCTGTAAGGTCGAGTGTTGGGTCAGGTCAGTGGTGTGGTGTCCTGTAGGGTCGAGGATTTGGGTCACGTCAGTAGTGTAGTGGTGACCTGCAGGGTCGAGTGTTGGGTCACGTCAGTGGTGGTGTCCTGTAGGGTCGAGTGTTGGGTCACGTCAGTGGTGTGGTGTGGTGACCTGCAGGGTCAAGTGTTGGGTCACGTCAGTGGTGGTGGTGGTGACCTGCAGGGTCGAGTGTTGGTTCACGTCAGTGGTGTGGTGTGGTGACCTGCAGGGTTGAGTTTTGGGTCACGTCAGTGGTGTGGTGTCCTGTAGGGTCGAGTGTTGGGTCACGTCAGTGGTGTAGTGTGGTGACCTGCAGGGTCGAGTGTTGGGTCACGTCAGTGGTGTGGTGTCCTGTAGGGTCGAGTGTTGGGTCACGTCAGTGGTAGTGGTGTGGTGACCTGCAGGGTCAAGTGTTGGGTCACGTCAGTGGTGGGTGTGGTGACCTGCAGGGTCGAAGTGTTGGTTCACGTCAGTGGTGTGGTGTGGTGACCTGCAGGGGTTGAGTTTTGGGTCACGTCAGTGGTGCGGTGACCTGCAGGGTCGAGTGTTGGGTCACGTCAGTGGTGTGGTGACCTGCAGGGTCGAGTGTTGGGGTCACATCAGTGGTGTGGTGTGGTGTGGTGACCTGCAGGGTCGAGTGTTGGGTCAGGTAAGTGGTGTGGTGTCCTGTAGGGTTGAGTGTTAGGTCACGTCAGTGGTGTGGTGTCCTGTAGCATCAAGTGTTGGGTCAGGTCAGTGGTGTGGTGACCAGCAGGGTCGAGTGTTGGGTCACGTTAGTGGTGTGGTGTCCTGTAGGGTCGAGATTTGGGTCACGTCAGTGGTGTGGTGTGGTGACCTGCAGGGTCGAGTGTTGGTTCACGTCAGTGGTGTGGTGTGTTGACCTGCAGGGTCGAGTGATGGGTTGTGTAAGTGGTGTGGTGTGGTGACCTGCAGGGTCGAGTGTTGGGTAACGTCAGTGGTGTGGTGACCTGCAGGGTCGAGTGTTGGTTCACGTCAGTGGTGTGGTGTGGTGACCTGCAGGGTTGAGTGTTGGGTCACGTCAGTGGTGTGGTGACCTGCAGGGTCGAGTGTTGGGTCACGTCAGTGGTGTGGTGACCTGCAGGGTCGAGTGTTGGGTCATGTCAGTGGTGTGGTGTCCTGTAAGGTCGAGTTTTGGGTCAGGTCAGTGGTGTGGTGTCCTGTAGGGTCGAGATTTGGGTCACGTCAGTGGTGTGGTGTGGTGACCTGCAGGGTCGAGTGTTGGTTCACGTCAGTGGTGTGGTGTGGTGACCTGCAGGGTCGAGTGATGGGTTGTGTAAGTGGTGTGGTGTGGTGACCTGCAGGGTCAAGTATTGGGTAACGTCAGTGGTGTGAAAGAAAGAAAGAAAGAAAGAAAGAAAGAAAGAAAGAAAGAAAGAAAGGGGAAAGAGGGAGGGAGGAGGGTAGGAGGCACTAGCAGGACCAGGATCACAGAACTGCCCCCCAACCCCCTTTACCTCTGGCCCCCAGGGACAGGACGTCTGATACTGTAATGAGAGGGGTTGCTGACTCCTGATTACCTAGTGTCGTTCCCAGCCGTGTGTCTTCACTCTTCACCACCACACAATAACCCTATAGGCCTGGCAAGAGAAGCTAATTCCTAACTCAGTTTGGGTTGACGACAACCACCCAAAAATGTCTGTGGCCCAATAAGAAGGTAGACAGGCACAATGAAAGTCTATTTATCTTTAATGACAAAACCATATCACAATAAAAGTGTGTTTTTGCCTCCTTCGCCTCCTTCCTGCTACAAGTTCTGTAAATCAGTTTTTTCCGATCAGGGGTACTAGGACCCCTGGGGGTACCTGTCCTATCCACAGGGGGTACTTGAGAAGACTCATGAGACCATAGGTTTAAGGCGTCAGCATGCTTCAGTTCGGCTGGTGGCTAGCCGAAGTCGGCTAGGCGAACCGAACGAGTGTGCTTGAATACTCCCTTAAAAGACATTCGCTTGAAAAACGAGAAAAAAGCGGCAATAGTACTGTTTGTCCATTTAGAGACGCTGTAGCCAGTATACACTTCCTCAAAATAGTCAGAATGAATCTAACTCAAGATATCTGTCATTGATTTTGAAGTTTTTGCCGAGGAGATCTTGGTCACGCAATTTTACTGTACATCTAACTAAGTTGTTTGGTGCAGTATTTCTAAATGAAAAATGACGTCTCTTGTTGAATGATAATAAAGACTTTACTGAAGAATCCCTACTGTTGACCAATCCCCGACAAAAGGGATTAGACTTCGGCTACCGACTTCGGCTTCCCTTTAGAATTTTTTGATTAAATATTTTTTCCCTCATCAATCTACACACAATACCCCATAATGACAAAGCAAAAACAGGTTTGTAGATTATTTTGCAAATGTATAAAAAATAACAAACTGAAATATCACATTTACAAGTGTTATAGGGTATTGTGTGTAGATTGATGAGGGCAAAAATATGGAATCCATTTTAGAATAAGGCTGTAACGCGAACAAACGTGTAAAAGTGAAGGGGTCTGAATACTTTCCGAATGAACTGTATGCACAAACTCTTCCGAACTGTTTCGGCTGGGAAGCAATCGGACTACTTTATCCTCCAAAGCAGGCAGAATCCTTTATGTTTCTTTCTCACGTACTATCACCCTCCCATAGATGAAGGTACCTGGCAAGCCTAGATGGACTGGATGGACTCCTGCCACAACCCCCAGGCCTGTTAAGTCTCATTTAAGCACTAATTCAACACCTCAAGCTAATATTCTTTCAGAAAAAAAAAAGTGCTAGGCAGAGGAGGAGGGAGGGAGGGAGGGGAGGGAGGGAGGAGGAGGAGGGAGGGAGGGAGGAGGGAGGAGGGAGGAGGGAGAAGGCGGGTAGAGGGATACTATGTGACACAGAAGCATATCACAGCCAGCCAGCCATTAATGACACAAGCATCAAAGATTGGGCTCTTGGACGTTACCCAAGAGGAGAATGCAACCAAATATCGTGTTTCTTCTTGCAGTTTGTTGCACAAGTTTCTGAAGTTATTTTTCTTTTTTTCAGTTGGAAATCTTATCGAGGTTCAAAGAGGTCGCTTTTGTGGACGTCAACACACCTGTTAGGCCCAAAGACTGGAGGGATCAAAATGAATGTCTTGAAGGGGCCTTTACCTTAACCAACCCATTAATACAGTATAACACTAAATAGGGCAGGGTTTCTTATGGGTCGGGACCCAATGTGGGACCTGGGCATGTGAGTGGTGGGTCAAGAGTTATGAGAAAAACATCTATAGTGGTTTGGTGACCTGCAGGGTCGAGTGTTGGGTCACATCAGTGGTATGGTGTAGTGACCTGCAGGGTCGAGTGTTGGGTCACGTCAGTGGTGTGTTGTCCTGTAGGGTCGAGTGTTGGGTCACGTCAGTGGTGTGGTGTGGTGACCTGCAGGGTCGAGTGTTGGGTCACGTCAGTGGTATGGTGTAGTGACCTGCAGGGTCGAGTGTTGGGGTCACGTCAGTGGTGTGTGTGGTGACCTGTAGGGTCGAGTGTTGGAGTCACGCCAGTGGTGTGGTGTGGTGACCTGCAGGGTCGAGTGTTGGGTCACGTCAGTGGTGTGGTGTGGTGACCCTGCAGGGTCGAGTGTTGGGTCACGTCAGTGGTGGTGTGGTGACCTGCAGGGTTGAGTGTTGGGTCACGTCAGTGGTGGTGTCCTGTAGGGTCGAGGGTTGGGTCACGTCAGTGGTGTGGTGACCTGCAGGTCGAGTGTTGGGTCACGTCAGTGGTGTGGGTGACCTGTAGGGTCGAGTGTTGGGTCACATCAGTGTGTGGTGTGTGGTGACCTGCAGGGTCGAAGTGTTGGGTCACGTCAGTAGTGTGGTTGGTGACCTGCAGGGGTGGAGTGTTAGGTCACGTCAGTGAGTGTGGTGTGGTGACCTGCAGGGGTTGGAGTGTTTAGGTCACGTCAGTAGTGTGGTGACCTGCAGGGTCGAGTGTTGGGTCACGTCAGTGGTGTGGTGACCTGCAGGGTCGAAGTGTTGGGTCACATCAGTGGTGTGGTGTGGTGTGGTGACCTGCAGGGTCGAGTGTTGGGTCAGGTAAGTGGTGTGGTGTCCCTGTAGGGTTGGAGTGTTAGGTCACGTCAGTGGTGTGGTGTCCTGTAGCGTCAAGTGTTAGAGTGCAGGTCAGTGGTGTGGTGACCAGCAGGGTCGAGTGTTGGGTCACGTTAGTGGTGTGGTGTCCTGTAGGGTCGAGTTTGGGTCACGTCAGTGGTGGTGTGGTGACCTGCAGGGTCGAGTGTTGGTTCCGTCAGTGGTGTGGTGTGGTGACCTGCAGGGTCGAGTGTAGGGTCATGTCAGTGGTGTAGTGTGGTGACCTGCAGGGTCGAGTGTTGGGTCACGTCAGTGGTGTGGTGACCTGCAGAGTCGAGTGTTGGGTCACGTCAGTGGTGTGGTGTGGTGACCTGCAGGGTTGAGTGTTGGGTCACGTCAGTGGGTGTGGTGACCTGCGGGTCGAGTGTTGCGTCACGTCAGTGGTGTGGTGACCTGCAGGGTCGAGTGTTGGGTCATGTCAGTGGTGGTGTCCTGTAGGGTCGAGTGTTTGGGTCAGAGTCAGTGGTGGGTGACCTGAGGGTCGAGTGTTGGGTCACGTCAGTGGTGTGGTGTGGTGACCTGCAGGGTCGAGGTTGAGTTCACGTCAGTGTGTAGTGTGACCTGCAGGGTCGAGTGTTGGGTTATGTCTAAGTGGTGTGGTGTGGTGACCTGCAGGGTCAAGTGTTGGGTAACGTCAGTGGTGTGGTGACCTGCAGGTCGAGTGTTGGCGTCCACCAGTGATGTGGTGACCTGCAGGGGTTGAGTGTTGAGTCACGTCACTGGTGTGTGGTGACCTGCAGGGTCGAGTGTTGGGTCACGTCAGTGGTGTGGTGTCCTGCAGGGTCGAGTGTTGGGTCATGTCAGTGGTGTGGTGTCCTGTAGGGTCGAGTGTTGGGTCAGGGTCAGTGGTGTGGTGTCCTGTAGGGTCGAAGATTTTGGGTCACGTCAGTGTGGGGTGTCCTGTAGGGTAGAGTGTTGGGTCACGTCAGTGGTGTGGTGTCCTGCAGGGTCGAGTGTTGGGTCATGTCAGTGGTGTGGTGTGGTGACCTGCAAGGGTCGAGTGTTGGAGTCACGTCAGTAGGTGGTGTGGTGACCTGCAGGAGTCGAGTGTTGGGTTCACGTCAGTGGTGTGGTGTGGTGACCTGCAGGGGTCGAGTGTTGAGTCACGTCCAGTAGTGTGTTGTGGTGACCTGCAGGGTGCGAAGTGTTGGGTCACGTCAGTAGTAGTGGTACCTGCAGAGGTCGAGTGTTAGGGTCACGTCAGTGGTGTGGTGTAGTGACCTGCAGGGTCGAAGTGTTGGGTCACGTCAGTAGTGTTGGTGACCTGCAGGGTCGAAGTGTTTGGGTTCACGTCAGTGTGTGGTGTGGTGACCTGCAGGGTCGAAGTGTTGGGTCACGTCAGTGGTGTGGTGACCTGCAGGGTCGAGTGTTGGGTCACATCAGTAGGGTGGTGTGGTGACCTGCAGGGTCGATGTTGTCAAGTCAGGTGGTGTGGTGTCCTGTAGGGTCGAGTGTTGGGTCAGGTCAGTAGGTGTGGTGACCTGCAGGGTCGAGTGTTGGGTCACGTTAGTGGTGTGGTGTCCTGTAGGGTCGAGTGTTGGGTCAAGTCAGTGGTGTGGTGTCCTGTAGGGTCGAGTGTTGGGTCACGTCAGTGGTGTGGTGACCTGCAGGGTCGAGTGTTGGGTCACGTCAGTGGTGTGGTGTCCTGTAGGGTCGAGTGTTGGGTCACGTCAGTGGTGTGGTGTGGTGACCTGCAGGGTCGAGTGTTGGGTCACGTCAGTGGTGTGGTGTGGTGACCTGCAGGGTCGAGTGTTGGTTCACGTCAGTGGTGGTGTGGTGACCTGCAGGGTCGAGTGTTGGGTCACGTCAGTGGTGGTGGTGACCTGCAGGGTCGAAAGTGTTGGGTCACGTCAGTGTTGTGGTGACCTGCAGGGTCGAGTGTTGGGTCGCATCAGTAGTGTGGTGTGGTGCCTGCAGGGTCGAGTGTTGGGTCAGGTCAGTGGTGTGGTGTCCTGTAGGTTGAGTATTAGGTTATGTCAGTAGTGTGGTGTCCTGTAGCGTCGAATGTTGGGTCAGGTCAGTGGTGTGGTGACCTGCAGGAGTCGAGTGTTGGGTCACGTTAGTAGTGTGAGTGTCCTGCAAGGGTCGAGTGTTGGGTCAGTCAGTGTGTGCTGTCCTGTAGGGTCGAGAAGTGTTGGAGTCACGTCAGTAGTAGGTGGTGACCTGCAGGGTCGAAGTGTTAGGTCACATCAGTGTAGTTGGTGACCTGCAGGGTAAGATGTTGGTTCCACGTCCAGTGTGTGTGTGGTGACCTGCAGGCGTCGAAGTGTTGGGTCACAGTCAGTGTTGTGGTGACCTACAGGGTCGAAGTGTTGGGTCACGTCAGTAGTGTGGTGACCTGCAGGGTCGAAGTGTGGTCACGTCAGTGGTGTGGTGTGGTGACCTGCAGGGGTCGAGTGTTGGGTCACGTCAGTGGTGTGTGTGTCCTGTATGATAGTGTTGGTTCAGGTCAGTGGTTTGGTGACCTGCAGGGTCGAGTGTTAGGGTCACATCAGTGGTGTGGTGTCCTGTAGGAGTCGAGTGTTGGAGTCACGTCAGTGGTGGGTGTCCTGTAGGTCGAGTGGTGGGTCACGTCTGTGGTGTGGTGACCTGCAGGGTCGAAGTGTTGGGTCACGTCAGTGGTGTGGTGACCTGCAGGGTCGAGTGTTGGGTCACGTCAGTAGTGTGGTGTGGTGACCTGCAGGGTCGAGTGTTGGGTCACGTCAGTGGTGTGGTGACCTGCAGGGTCGAGTGTTGGGTCACGTCAGTGGTGTGGTGTCCTATAGGGTCGAGTGTTGGGTCAGGGTCAGTGGTGTGTGTACTGTAGGGTGAGTGTTGGGTCACGTCAGTGTGTGGTGACCTGTAGGATGAGTGTTGAAGTCACGTCAGTGTGTGGTGACCTGCAGGGTCGAAGTGTTGGGTCACGTCAGTAGGTGGTGACCTGCAGGTCGAGTGTTGGGTCACGTCAGTGTGTGGTATGGTGACCTGCAGGGTGCAGTGTTGGGTCACGTCAGTAGTGTGGTGTAGTGACCTGCAGGGTCAAGTGTTGAGGTCAAGTCTGTGGTGTGGTGGTGACCTGCAGGGTCGAGTGTTGAGTTCACGTCAGTGTGTGGTGTGTGACCTGCAGGGGTCGAGTGATGGGTTATGTCAAGTGTTGTGGTGTGGTGACCCTGCAGGGTCGAGTGTTGGGTCACGTCCAGTGGTGTGGTGACCTGCAGGGTCGAGTGTTGGGTCGCACCAGTGGTGTGGTGACCTGCGGGTTGAGTGATGAGTCACGTCAGTGGTGTGTGGCTGACCTGCAGGAGTCGAAGTATTGGTCACGCCATGTGTGGTGTGGTGACCTGCAGGGTCGAAATGTTGCGTCACGTCAGTAGTGTGGTGACCTGCAGGGTCGAGTGTTGGGTCAGGTCAGTAGTGTGGTGTCCTGTAGGGTTGAGTGTTAGGTCACGTCAGTGGTGTGGTGTCCTGTAGGGTCGAGTGTTAGGGTCAGATCAGTGGTGTGGTGACCTGCAGGGTCGAGTGTTGGTCACGTTTAGTGGTGTGGTGACCTGCAGGGTCGAAGTGTTAGGTCAAGTCAGTGGTGTGGTGTCCTGTAGGGTTGAGTGTTGGGTCACGTCAGTGGTGTGGTGACCTGCAGGGTCGAGTGTTGGGTCACGTCAGTGTGTGGGTGTCCTGCAGGAGTCGAAGTGTTGGGTCACGTCAGTAGTGTGGTGTGGTGACCTGCAGGGTCGAAGTGTTGCGTCACGTCAGTAGTGTGGTGTGTGACCTGCAGGGTCGAGTGTTGGTTCCACGTCAGTAGTGTAGTGTGGTGACCTGCAGGAGTCGAGTGTTGGGTCACGTCAGTAGTGTGGTGACCTGCAGGGTGGAGATGCGTCACGTCAATGGGTGGTGACCTGCAGAGTCGAGTGTTGGGTCGCATCAGTAGTGTGGTGGGACCTGCAGGGGTAAGTGTTGGGTCACGTCAGTGGTGTGGTGACCTGTGGGTCGAGTGTTGGAGTCACGTCAGTGTGTGGTGACCTGCAGGGTCGAAGTGTTGAGTCACGTCAGTAGTGCAGTGTGGTGACCTGCAGGGTCGAGTGTTGAGTTCACGTCAGTAGTGTGTGGTAACCTGCAGGGTGGAGTGTTGGCGTCACGTCAGTGGTGTGGTAACCTGCAGGAGTCGAAGTGTTGGGTCACGTCAGTGGTGTGGTGACCTGCAGGAGTCGAGTGTTGGTCACGTCAGTGGTGTGTGTGGTGTGACCTGAGAGGTCGAGTGTTGGGTCACGTCAGTGGTGTGGTGTCCTGTAGGGTTGAGTATTAGAGTCACGTCAGTGGTGTGGTGTCCTGTAGGTCGAGTGTTGGGTCCAAGTCAGTGGTGTGCTGTCCTGTAGGGTCGAAGTGTTGGCTCACGTCAGTGGTGTGGTGTGGTGACCTGCAGGGTCGAGTGTTGGGTCACGTCAGTGTGGTGTGGTGACCTGCAGGGGTCGAAGTGTTGGTTCCACGTCAGTTGTGGTGTGGTGACCTGCAGAGTGAGTGTTGGGTCACGTCAGTGTTGTGGTGACCTACAGGGATGAAGTGTTGGTCACGTCAGTAGTGTGGTGACCTGCAGGGAGTCAAGTGATGAGTCACGTCAGTGGTGTGTGGTGACCTGCAGGGTCGAGTGTTAGGGTCACATCAGTGGTGTGGTGTCCTGTAGGGTCGAGTGTTGGGTCACGTCAGTAGTGGTGACCTGCAGGGTCGAGTGTTGGTCACGTCAGTGGTGTGGTGTTGTGTGACCTGCAGGGGTCGAGTGTTGGGTCAGGTAAGTGGTGTAGTGTCCTGTAGGGTCGAGTGTTGGGTCACGTCAGTGGTGTGTGTCCTGTAGCGTCAAGTGTTGGGTCAGGGTCAGTGGTGTGTGACCTGCAGGGTCGAGTGTTGTGTCACGTTAGTGTGTGGTGATCCCTGTAGGGTCGAGTGTTGGTCATGTCAGTGGTGTGGTGTCCTGCAGGGTCGAGTGTTGGTCAGGTCAGTGGTGTAGTGACCTGTAGGTAGTGAGTGGGGGTCACGTCAGTGGTGTGGTGTGGTGACCTGCAGGTCGAAGTGTTGGTTCACGTCAGTAGTGGTGTGGTAACCTGCAGGGTCGAAAGTGATGGGTCACGCCAGTGGTGGTGTGTTGACCTGCAGGAGTCGAAGTGTTAGGTCACGTCAGTAGTGTGGTGACCTGCAGGGGTTGTAGTGGTGTCCACCAGTGGTGTGGTGACCTGCAGGGTTGAAGTGTTAGGTCACGTCAGTAGTGTGTGTCCTGTAGCGTCAGAGTGTTGGGTCAGGTCAGTGGTGTGGTGACCTGCAGGTGTCGAAGTGTTGGGTCACGTCAGTAGTGTGAGTGTCCTGTAGGGTCGAGTGTTGGGTCATGTCAGTGGTGTGGTGTCCTGTAGTCGAGTGTTAGGGTCAGGTCAGTGGTGTGGTGTCCTGTAGGGTCGAGTTTTGGGTCACGTCAGTGGTGTAGTGTGGTGACCTGCAGGGTGCAGTGTTGGGTCACGTCAGTGTGTGGTGTCCTGTAGGGTCGAGTGTTGGGTCACGTCAGTGGTGTGGTGTGGTGACCTGCAGGGAGTCGAAGTGTTGGTCACGTCAGTGGGTGTGGTGACCTGCAGGGTCGAAGTGTTGGTTCACGTCAGTAGTTTGGTGTGGTGACCTGCAGGGTTGAGTGTTGGGTCACGTCAGTAGTGTGGTGACCTGCAGGGTCGAAATGTTGGGTCACGTCAGTAGTGTGGTGACCTGCAGGTTGAGTGTTGGGTCACATCAGTGGTGTGGTGTGTGACCTGCAGGGTCGAGTGTTTGGTCACGTAAGTAGTGCGTGTCCTGTAGGGTTGAGTGTTAGGTCACGTCAGCTAGGTGTGGTGTCCTGTAGCGTCAAGTGTTGGTCAGGTCAGTAGTGTGGTGACCTGCAGGGTCGAATGTTGGAGTCACGTTAGTGTGTGGTGTCCTGTAGGTCGAGTGTTGGGTCTGTCAGTAGTGTGTTGTCCTGTAGAGTCGAGTATTGGGTCAAGCCAGTAGTGTGGTGACCTGCAGGGTGAGTATTTGGGTCACGTCAGTAGTGTGTGTGGTGCCTGCAGGGTCGAGTGATGGGTTGTGTAAGTGGTGTGTGTGGTGACCTGCAGGGTCGAGTGTTGAGTAACGTCAGTGTGTGGTGACCTGCAGGAGTCGAGTGTTGGGTCCCTTGTGGTAACCTCAGGGTGAAGTGTTAGTCCGTCACTGTGTGTGTAGTGACCTGCAGGCCGAAGTGTTAGGTCACGTCAGTGGTGTGGTGTCCCTGTAAGTCGAGTGTTAGGTCATGTCAGTGTGGTGTCCTGCAGGTCGAAGTGTTGGGTCAGGTCAGTAGTGTGGTGTCCTGTAGGGTCGGAGTGTTGGGTCACGTCAGTGTGTGGTGTCCTGTAAGGTTGAGTGTTGGTCAGGTCAGTAGTGTGATGTCCTGTAGGGTCGAAGTGTTGGGTCATGTCAGTAGTGTGGTGTCCTGCAGGGTCGAGTGTTGGGTCACGTCAGTGGTGTGGTGTCCTGTAAGGTCGAGTGTTGGGTCACGTCAGTGGTGTGGTGACCTGCAGGGTCGAGTGTTGGGTCACGTCAGTGTTGGTACCTGCTGAGTGTTGGGTCACGTCAGTAGTGTGGTGTGGTGGACCTGCAGGGTCGAGTGTTGGGCACGTCAGTGGTGTGTGTGTGACCTGCAGGGTTGAGTGTTGGGTCCGTCAGTGTGGTGACCTGCAGGGAGTCGAAGTATTGCGTCACATCAGTAGTGCGGTAACCTTCTATGTCGAGTGTTGGGGTCACATCAGTGTGTGGTGTGGTGTGGTGACCTGCAGGAGTCGAGTATTGGCGTCACGTAAGTAGTTGTCGTGTCCTGTAGGGTTGAGTGTTGGAGTCAGCGTCAGTGGTGGTGACCTGCAGGAGTCGAAGTGTTAGAGTCCACGTCAGTAGTGTGGTAACCTACAGGAGTCCAAGTGATTGGCGTCACGTCAGTGAGTAGTGTGGTGACCTGCAGGAGTCCAGTGTTGGACGTCACGTCAGTAGTTGGTATCCCTGCATGATCGAAGTGTTCGAGTTCGTCCCAGTAGTTTGGTGACCTGCAGGAGTTGAAGTGTTGGCGTCACATCAGTGGTGTGGATCCTGTAGAAGTCGAAGTGTTGGAGTCCACGTCAGTAGTGTGGTGTCCTGTAGAGTCGAGTAGTGGAAGTCCGTCTGGTGGTGTGGTGACCTGCAGGAGTCGAAGTGTTGGGTCACGTCCCAGTGGTGTCGTGTCCTGTAGGTCGAGTGTTGGAGTCACGTCGTAGTGGTTGGTGACCTGCAGGAGTCGGTGTTGGGCGTGCGTCGTAGTGTGGTGTGGTGACCTGCAGGGGTCGAGTGTTGAGTTCCGCGTCAGTGAGTGCGGTACCTGCAGGGTTGAAGTGTTGGGTCACGTCAGTAGTGTGGTGACCTGCAGGAGTCGAAGTGTTGAGTCACGTCAGTGGTGTGGTGTGGTGACCTGCAGGGTCAAGTGTTCGGTCACGTCCAGTAGTGTGGTATCCCTGTATGGTGAGTGTTGAGTTCACGTCGTAGTTTGGTGACCTACAGGGAGTTGAAGTGTTAGGTCACATCAGTAGTGTAGTGTCCTGTAGGGTCGAGTGTTACGTCACGTCAGTAGTGAGTGTCCTGTAAGGTGAGTGGGTGAGTCACGTCTGTGGTAGTGGCCTGCAGGAGTCGAGTGTTGGCGTCACGTCAGTAGTGTAGTGTAGTGACCTGCAGGAGTGAGTGTTGAATTCACGTCAGTAGTGTAATGTGTGACCTGCAGAGTCGAAGTGTTGGCGTCACGTCAGTAGTGGTGACCTGCAGGGTCGAAGTGTTGGAGTCCACGTCAGTGGTGTGGTGACCTGCAGGAGTCGAGTTTTGGGTCACGTCAGTGGTGGTGTGGTGACCTGCAGGAGTCGAGTGTTGGAGTCACGTCAGTAGTGTGGTGTCCTGCAGGAGTCGAGTGTTGGCGTCAGGTCAGTGGAGTAGTGTCCTGTAGGAGTCGAGGTTGGCGTCCGTCAGTGTGTGGTGTCCTGCGGGAGTCGAGTGTAGAGTCACGTCAGTAGTGTGGTGACCTGCAGGGTCAAAGTGTTAGGTCACGTCAGTTGTGTAGTGTAGTGACCTGAAAGGTCGAAGTGTTGCGTCCCACGTCAGTGGTGTGGTGTGGTGACCTGCAGGAGTCGAAGTGTTGGAGTCACGTCAAGCGTGTGGTGTGGTAACCTGCAGGGTAAGTGTTGAATTCCACGTCAGTAGTTGTATGGTAACCTGCAGGAGTCGAAGTGTTGGCGTCACGTCAGTAGTGTGGTAACCTGCAGGAGTCGAAGTGTTGGAGTCACGTCAGCGTGTGGTGTGGTGACCTGCAGGGGTCGAAGTGTTGGAGTCAGTGGTGGTGTGGTGACCTGCAGGAGTCGAGTGTTGGGTCCGTCAGTGGTGTGTGTCCTGTAGGGTTGAGTGTTGAGTCACGTCGTAGTGTGGTATCCTGTAGGGTGGAGTGTTGGAGTCACGTCATTGGTGTGGTGACCTGCAGGGTCGAGTGTTGAAGTCCACGTCAGTAGTGTGGTGTGGTAACCTTCAGGAGTCGAGTGTTGGCGTCAGAAATTCGCGGTGTGGTGACCTGCAGGAGTCGAAGTGTTAGAGTGCGTCAGTAGTGTGGTGTCCTGTAGGATTGAAGTGTTGGTCACGTTAGTAGTGTAGTGTCCTGTAGGGGTCGAAGTGTTAGGTCAGGTCGTGGTGTTGTGTCCCTGTAGGGTCGAAGTGTTGGGTCACGTCAGTAGTGGTTAACCTGAAGAAGTGTTGGAGTCACGTCAGTAGTGGTGGACCTGAGGGTGAGTGTTGAGTTCCAGTCAGTAAGTGCGGTACCTGCAGGAGTCGAAGTGTTGGAGTACGTCAGCGTGTGGTGGTGACTGCAGGAGTCGAAGTGTTGGATTCACGTCAGTAGTGGTGTAGTGACCTGCAGGGCCGAGTGTTTAGTCACGTCAGTAGTGTGGTAACCTGCAGGAGTCGAAGTGTTGAGTTCCGTCAGTAGGTGTGTGTAACCTGCAGGGTCGAAGTATTGGAGTCACGTCAGTAGTGTGGTAACCTGCAGGGAGTCGAAGTGTTGGCGTCACGTCAGTAGTGTGTAACCTGCAGGAGTCGGTGTTGGGAGTCATGTCAGTAGGTGGGTCCTGGTCGGAGTTTTAGGTCGTCAGTGGTGTGTGTCCTGTGGTCGAGTGTTGGGGTCACGTCAGTGTGTGTGGTGACCTGCAGGGTCGAGTGTTGGTTCACGTCGTGTGTGGTGTGGTGACCTGCAGGGAGTCGAGTGTTGAGTTGTGTCAGTAGTGTGGTTGGTTGACCTGCAGGAGTCAAGTATTGAACGTGCGTCAGTAGTGTGGTGACCTGCAGGAGGCGAGTGTTGAAGTCCACCAGTGATGTGGTGACCTACAGGGGTTGAAGTATAGTCACGTCACTGGTGTAGTGTGGTAACCTGCGGGTGAAGTGATGGGAGTCACGTCAGTAGTGTAGTGTCCTGTAGGAGTCGAGTGTTGGAGTCACGTCAGTGGTGTGGTGTCCTGTAAGGTGAGTGTTGGGTCAGGTCAGTAGTGTGGTGTCCTGTAGGGAGTCGAGTGTTGGGGTCACGTCAGTAGTGTGTGTCTGTAGGGTAGAGTGTTGGGGTCAAGTCAGTAGTGTGGTGTCCTGTAAGGGTCGAGTGTTGCGGTCACGTCAGTAGTGTGTGTGGTGACCTACAGGAGTCGAGTGTTGAGTCCCACGTCAGTAGTAGTGGTTGGTAACCTGCAGGAGTCGAGTGTTGAATTCACGTCAGTAGTGTTGGTAACCTGCAGGAGTCGAAGTGTTGGAAGTCCGTCAGTGTGTGTTGTGTGACCTCCAGGGTCGAAGTGTTGCGTCACGTCAGTAGTGTGGTACCTGCAGGAGTCGAGTGTTGGGTCACGTCAGTGGTGGTGTGGTGACCTGCGGGTCGAGGTTGAAGTCACGTCAGTGGTATTGCGACCTGCAGGGTCGAGTGTTGAGTTCCACGTCAGTAGTGGTGTGGTGACCTGCAGGAGTCGAGTGTTGGAGTCACGTCAGTAGTGTGGTGACCTGCAGGGTCGATGTTAGGTCACATCAGTGGTGTGGTGTGGTGACCTGCAGGGTCGAGTGTTGAGTCAAGTCAGTGTGTGGTGTCCTGTAAGGGTCGAGTGTTGGAGTCAGCGTCAGTAGTGTGGTGACCTGCAGGAGTCGAGTGTTGGGTCACGTCAGTGGTGTGGTGTCCCTGTAGGGTCGAGTGTTGGGTCAAGTCAGTGGTGTGGTGTCCCTGTAGGAGTCGAGTGTTGGAGTCACGTCAGTAGTGGTGGTGACCTGCAGGAGTGAGTGTTGGGTCACGTCAGTAGTGTGGTGTCCTGTAGGGTCGAGTGTTGGCGTCACGTCAGTAGTGTAGTATGTGACCTGCAGGGAGTCGAGTGTTGGAAGTCACGTCAGTAGTGGTATGGTAACCTGCAGAAGTGAAGTGTTGAGTTCCACGTCAGTAGTGTGGTGTGCGACCTGCAGAAGCGAAGTGTTGAGTCACGTCAGTGGGTGGTGACCTGCAGGAGTCGAAGTGATGAGTCACGTCAGTAGTGTGGTGACCTGCAGGAGTCGAGTGTTGAAGTCGCATCAGTAGTGTGTGGTGACCTGCAGGAGTCGAAGTGTTGGCGTCACGTCAGTAGTGTGTGTCCTGCAAGGGTTGAAGTATTAGAGTCACGTCAGTAGTGTAGTGTCCTGTGGTCGAAGTGTTGGGGTCACGTCAGTGGTGTGGTGACCTACAGAGTCGAAGTGTTAGAGTCACGTTAGTAGTGTGGTGTCCCTGTAGGGTCGAGTGTTGGGTCCGTCAGTAGTGTGCTGTCCTGTGAGTCGAAGTGTTGGAGTCACGTCAGTGGTGTGTGTGGTAACCTGCAGGAGTCGAAGTGTTAGAGTCACGTCAGTAGTGTGTGTGGTGACCTGCAGGGGTGAGTGTTGAGTTCCCGTCATTTGTGTGTGGTGACCTGCAGAAGTGCAGTGTTGGCGTCCACGTCAGTGTGTGGTAACCTACAGGGGTTGAAGTGTTGAGTCACGTCAGTAGTGTGGTAACCTGCAGGGAGTCAAGTGTTGGAGGTCACGTCATCGGTGTAGTGTGGTGACCTGCAAGTCAAGTGTTGGGTCACGTCAGTAGTGTGTGTCCCTGTGGATCGAAGTATTGAGTTCACGTCAGTAGTTTGGTGACCTGCAGGAGTCGAAGTGTTGGAGTCACGTCAGTAGTGTGGTGTCCTGTAGAGTCGAGTGTTGGGTCACGTCAGTAGTTGGTGTCTGCAGGGTCGAGTGTTGGGTCACGTCTGTAGTGTGGAACCTGCAGGGTCGAGTGTTGGGTCACGTTGTGGTGTGGTAACCTGCAGGAGTCGAAGTGTTAGCGTCACGTCAGTAGTGTAGTGGTGACCTGCAGGGTCGAGTGTTGGGGTCACGTCAGTAGTGTGGTGACCTGCAGAGTGAAGTGTTGGCGTCACGTCAGTGGTGTGGTGACCTGCAGGGTCGAGGTTGGTCACGTCAGCGGTGTAGTGTCCTGTGGGTCGAAGTGTTCGGTCACGTCAGTAGTGTGGTGTACCTGCAGGTTGAAGGTTAGAGTCACGTCAGGGTGGTGTCCTGTAGGAGTCGAGTATTGGTCACGTCAGTGGTGGTGACCTGCAGGGTCGAAGTGTTGGAAAGTCACGTCAGTAGTGTGGTGACCTGCAGGAGTCGAGTGTTGCGTCCCACGTCAGTAGTGTGTGTGTGACCTGCAGGAGTGGGTGTTGGCGTCACGTCAGTAGTGTGGTGTGTGACCTGCAGGGAGTCAAGTGTTGGGAGTCACGTCTGTAGTGTGGTGTGGTGACCTTCAGGAGTCGAAGTGTTGAGTTCCACGTCAGTAGTGTAGTGACCGCGGGTGAGTGTTGTACGTAGTAGTTGTGTAGTGCCCTGCAGGGGTCGAAGTGTTTGAGTCACGTCAGTAGTGTGGTAACCTACAGAAAGTCGAAGTGTTGGGTCACGCCAGTAGTGTGGTACCTGCAGGGAGTCGAAGTATTGGAGTCACGTCGTGTGTAGTTGGTGACCTGCAGGGTCGAGTGTTAGGTTCACATCGTAGTGTGGGTGGTGACCTACAGAAGTCGAAGTGTTGGGTCAAGTCAGTAGTGTGGTGACCTGCAGGAGTCGAAGTGTTGGGTCACGTCCAGTGGTGTAGTGTCCTGTAGGGTTGAGTGTTGGAGTCACGTCAGTAGTGTGGTGTCCTGTAGGGTCGAGTGTTGGCGTCAGGTCAGTGGTGTGGTGACCTGCAGGAGTCGAGTGTTGGGTCACTTTAGTGGTGTGGTGTCCTGTAGGGTCGAGTGTTGGGTAAATCAGTAGTGTGGTGTCTGTAGGGTTGAGTGTTGGAGTCACGTCCAGTAGTGTGGTGACCTACAGGAGTCGAGTGTTGGAGTCACGTCAGTAGTGTGGTGTCCCTGTAAGGGTCGAAGTGTTGAGTCCACGTCAGTGGTAGTGTGGTGACCTACAGGGTCGAAGTGTTGAGTCACGTCAGTAGTAGTATGGTGACCTGCAGGAGTCCGAAGTGTTAGTTCACGTCAGTAGTGTGGTGTGGTAACCTACAGGAGTCGAAGTATTGCGTCCGTCCAGTAGTGTGGTAACCTACGGGGTCGAAGTGTTGAGGTCACGTCAGTAGTGTGGTGACTGCAGAGTCGAAGTGTTGGAAGTCGCGTCAGTAGTGTGGTGGTAACCTACAGAGTCGAGTGTTGGAGTCCACGTCAGTAGTGTATCCCTGTAAGGTCGAGTGTTGGCGTCACGTCAGTAGTGTGGTGACCTACAGGGGTTGAAGTGTTGGCGTCACGTCAGTAGTGGTGTAGTAACCTGCAGGAGTGAAAGTGTTGAAGTCACGTCCAGTAGTGGTGTGGTAACCTGCGAGGTGAAGTGTTGAACGTCACGTCAGTAGTGTGGTACCTGCAAAGTCGAGTGTTGGAGTCACGTCAGTGTGTAGTGACCTGCAGGAGTCGAAGTGTTGGAGTCGCGTCAGTAGTTGGTGGTGGTGACCTGCAGGAGTCGAGTGTTGGCGTCACGTCAGTGGTGTGGGTCCTGTAGGGTCGAAGTGTTAGGTCACGTTAGTAGTGTGGTTCCTGTAAGGTGGTGTAGTCACAGTCAGTAGTGGTGCTGTCCCTGTAGAAGTGAAGTGTTGGCTCACGTCATGGTGTAGTATGGTGACTGCGGGCGAAGTATTGAAGTCACGTCCAGTGTGTAGTATGGCTAACCTACAAGGGTTGAAGTGTTGAGTTCCACATCCGTTGTGTGGTGTGGTAACCTGCAGGAGTCGAAGTGTTGAGTCACGTCAGTATGTGGTAACCTACAGGGATGAGTGTTCGGTCCGTCGTGTGGGTGCCTGCGAGTCAAGTGTTAGTCACGTCAGTGTTGTGGTGACCTGCAGGGAGTTGAAGTGTTGAAGTCGCGTCAGTAGTGTGGTGTCCTGTAGGGTCGAAGTGTTGGAGTCACGTCAGTAGGTGGTGACCTGCAGAGGTCGAGTGTTGGAGGTCACGTCAGTGGTGTGTGGTGTAGTGACCTGCAGGGGTCGAAGTGTTGGCGTCACGTAAGTGGTGTGGTGTCCTGTAGGGGTTGAAGTGTTGAGCGTCAGTAGTGTAGTGTCCTGCAGCGTCAAGTGTTAGGTCACGTCAGTAGTGTGGTGACCTGCAGAGTCGAAATGTTAGTGTCACGTTAGTAGTGTGGTGTCCTGTAGGGTGAGTGTTAAGTCACGTCAGTAGTGTGGTGTCCTGTAAGGTCGAGTGTTAGGTCAAGTCAGTAGTGTGGTGTCCTGTAGGAGTCGAGTGTTGGAGTCACGTCAGTAGTGTGGTGTGGTGACCTGCAGGAGTCGAGTGTTGAGTTCCACGTCAGTGGGTGGTGTGTGACCTGCAGGAGTCGAAGTGTTGGTCACGTCAGTAGTGTGTGTGTTGACCTGCAGAGTCGAAGTGTTGAAATCCACGTCAGTAGTGTGGAACCTACAGGAGTTGAGTGGTGCGTCCCACCAGTAGTGTGGTAACCTACAGGGGTGAAGTGTTAGGTCACGTCAGTAGTGTAGTGTCCTGTGCGTCAAGTGTTGAGGTCGTCAGTAGTGTGTGACCTGCAGTGTCGAGTGTTAGCGTCGCGTCAGTAGTTGTGGTGTCCTGTAGGTCGAGTGTTGGAGTCACGTCAGTGGTGTGGTGTCATGTAGGGTCGAGTGTTGGGTCAGTCCAGTGGTGTGTGTCCCTGTAGGGTGGTGTTGGAGTCACGTCAGTGGTGTAGTGTGGTGACCTGCAGGAGTGAAGTGTTAGAGTCACGTCGTAGTGTGGTTCCCTGTAAGGTCGAGTGTTGAGGTCACGTCGTAGTGTGTGGTGACCTGCAGGGTCAAAGTGTTGGAGTCACGTCCAGTGGGTGGTAACCTGCAGGTCGAGTGTTAGTTCACGTCCAGTAGTTTGTTGGTAACCTGCAGGGGTCGAAGTGTTGGAGTCACGTCAGTAGTGTGGTGACCTGCAGGAGTCGAAGTGTTGGGCGTCACGTCCAGTAGTGTGGTGACCTGCAGGGAGTAGTGTTGGGAGTCACATCAGTAGTGTGTGTAGTGGCGGCCTGCAGGGGGTCGAGTGTTGGCGTCACGTCAGTAGTGTGTGTCCTGTAAGGGTCGAGTGTTGGAGTCCACGTCAATAGTGTAGTGTCCTGGCGTCAAGTGTTGGAGTCAGGTCAGTGGTGTGGTGACCTGCAGGGGTCGAAAGTGTTGGAGTCACGTTAGTAGTGTAGTGTCCTGCAGGGTCGAAGTGTTGGGTACGTCAGTAGTGTGTTGTCCTGTAAGGTCGAAGTGTTCGGTCAAGTCAGTAGTGTGGTGTCCTGTAGGTCGAGATGTTGAGTCACGTCAGTAGTGTGGTTGTGACCTGCAGGGTCGAGTGATGGAGTTACGTCAACGTAGTGTGGTATGGCGACCTACAGGAGTCGAAGTGTTGAAGTCACGTCAGTGGTGTGGTAACCTACAGAGTCGAAGTGTTAGAGTCCACTCAGTAGTGTGGTGACCTGCAGGGAGTCGAAGTGTTGAGTCACGTCACTGGTGTAGTGTGGTAACCTGCAGGAGTGAAGTGTTAGGTCACGTCGTAGGTAGTGTCCTGTCGGGGTGGAGTGTTGGGTCACGTCAGTGGTGTGGTGTCCTGCGGGGTCGAGTGTTGGTCAAGTCAGTAGTGTAGTGTCCTGTAGGGTGAAGTGTTTAGGTCACGTCAGTGGTGTGGTATCCTGCAGGGAGTAGAAGTGTTAGGTCAGCGTCAGTGGTGTGTGTCCTGCAGGTGAGTGTTGGTCATGTTAGTAGTGTGGTGTCCTGTAGGAGTCGAGTGTTAGAGTCAAGTCAGTGGTGTAGTGTCCTGTAGGGGTCGAAGTGTTGGGTCACGTCAGTAGTGTGGTGACCTGCAGGAGTCGAAGTGTTGGATCACGTCAGTAGTGTGGTGTCCTGTAAAGGTCGAAGTGTTGGCGTCCCACGTCAGTGTGTGTTGGTGACCTGCAGGAAGTCGAAGTGTTGGAAGTCGCGTCCAATGGTGTGGTGTGGTAACCTGCAGGGTTGAAGTGTTGGAGTCACGTCAGTAGTGTGTGACCTGCAGGAGTCGAGTGTTGCGTCACATCAGTAGTGCGGTGACCTGTAGGAGTCGAGTGTTGGAGGTCACGTCAGTAGTGGTGTGGTGTGACCTGCAGGGAGTCGAAGTGTTAGGTCAAGTACGTGTGTGTGTGTCCTGTAGGGGTGAAGTGTTAGAGTCAGAGTCAGTAGTGTGGTGACCTGCAGGAGTCGAAGTGTTAGAGTCACGTCAGTAGTGTGGTGACCTGCAGGGTCAAGTGATGGGTCACGTCAGTGGTGTGTGTGGTGACCTGCAGGAGTCGGAAGTGTTGGAGTCACGTCAGTAGTGTAGTATCCTGTGATCGAGTGTTGTTTCAAGTCAGTAGTTTGGTGACCTACAGGGGTTGAAGTGTTAGAATCCATCACTGGTGTGTGTCCTGTAAAGTCGATGTTGGGTCACGTCAGTAGTGTAGTGTCCCTGTAGGTGATGGTGGGTCCGTCTGTGGTGTGGTGACCTGCAGGAGTCGAAGTGTTGGTCACGTCAGTGGTGTGGTGTCCCTGTAGGGTGAGTGTTGGAAGTCACGTCAGTAGTGGTATGTGACCTGCAGGGTCGAAGTGTTAGCGTCACGTCAGTAGTGTGGTGTGGTGACCTGCAGGAGTGGAGTGTTGAGTTCCACGTCAGTAGTGCGGTACCTGCAGGGGTGGAGTGTTGGGTCACGTCAGTAGTGTGTAACCTGCAGGAGTCGGAGTGTTGAGTCACGTCATTGTGGTGTAGTGACCTGCAGGTCGAAAGTGTTGGGTCACGTCAGTAGTGGTATCCTGTATGATCAAGTGTTGAGTTCAGCGTCAGTAGTTTGGTGACCTACAGGAGTCGAAGTGTTAGGTCAATCAGTATGTAGTGTCCCTGTAAGGTCGAAGTATTGGAGTCACGTCAGTAGTGTAGTGTCCCTGTAAGGTCGAGTGGTGACGTCACGTCTGTAGTGTGGTGACCTGCAGGAGTCGAAGTGTTGGGTCACGTCAGTAGTGTAGTGTAGCGACCTGCAGGAGTCGGTATTGGTTTCACGTCAGTAGTGTAATGTGTGACCTGCAGAAGTCGAGTGTTGGAGTCACGTCAGTAGTGTGGTGACCTGCAGGGTCGAAGTGTTGAGTCACGTCAGTAGTGGTGACCTGCAGGGTCGAGTGTTTGGAGTCACGTCAGTAGTGTGGTGGTGACCTGCAGGAGTCGAAGTGTTGGAGTCACGTCAGTAGGTGGTGACCTGCAGGAGTCGAAGTGTTGGGTCAGGTCAGTGGAGTAGTGTCCTGTAAGGTCGAGTGTTGGGTCAGGTCAGTAGTATGGTGTCCTGCAGGGAGTCGAAGTCTGAGGTCACGTCAGTAGTGTGGTGACCTGCAGGAGTCGAAGTGTTGAGTCACGTCAGTTGTTAGTGGTAACCTGCAAGAGTCGAAGTGTTGAGTCACGTCAGTAGTGTGTGTGGTGACCTACAGAGGTGAAGTGTTGAGGTCACGTCAGTGTGTAGTATGGTGACCTGCAGGGTCGAAAGTGTTGAGTTCCACGTCAGTAGTGTGGTGTGTGACCTGCAAGAGTCGAAGTGTTGCGTCACGTCAGTAGTGGTAACCTGCAGGGTCGAGTGTTGGAGTCACGTCAAGCGTGTGTGTGGTAACCTGCAGGAGTCGAAGTGTTAGGTCACGTCAGGTAGTGTGGTGACCTACAGGGGTCGAAGTGTTGGGTCACGTCAGTAGTGTGGTGTCCTGTAGGAGTGAAGTGTTGGAGTCACGTCCGTAGGTAGTGTCCCTGTGGGTCGAGTGTTGAGTCACGTCATTGGTGTGGTAACCTGCAGGGTCGAAGTGTTGAAGTCACGTCGTGGTGGTGTGGTGACCTTCAGGAGTCGAGTGTTGGAGTCGAGTGCGCGGTGTGGTGACCTGCAGGAGTCGAAGTGTTGGAGTCAGGTCAGTGGTGTGGTGTCCTGTAGGGGTTGAAGTGTTGGGTCACGTCAGTGGTGTAGTGTCCTGCAGAGTCGAGTGTTGGGTCACGTCAGTGGTGTTGTGTCCCTGTAAATCGAGTGTTGAGTCACGTCCAGTAGTAGTGTGGTGACCTGCAGGGTCGAGTGTTGGCGTACGTCAGTGGTGTGGTGGTGACCTGCAGAGGTCGAGTGTTAGTTCCACGTCCAGTAGTGCGGTACCTGCAGAGGTCGAGTGTTGGGTCACGTCAGGTAGTGTGGTGACCTGCGGGTCGAAGTGTTGGGTCCACGTCGTAGTGGTTGGTAACCTGCAGGAGTCGAAGTGTTTAGGTCACGTCAGTAGTGTGGTAACCTGCAGGAGTCGAAGTGTTGGAGTCACGTCAGTAGTGTGGTAACCTGCAGGAGTGAAGTGTTGGGCGTCACGTCGGTAGTGTGGTGACCTGCAGGAGTCGAAGTGTTGGTTCCACGTCAGTAGTGGTGTGGTGACCTGCAGAGTCGAAGTGTTGAAGTCACGTCAGTGGTGTGGTGACCTGCAGGGTCGAAGTGTTGAGGTCACGTCATGTGGTATGGTAACTGCAGGAGTCGAAGTGTTGCGTCCACGTCAGTAGTGTAGTTGGTGACCTGCAGGAGTCGAAGTGTTGCGTCAAAGTTGGCAGTGTGGTGACCTGCAGGAGTCGAAGTGTTGGGTCAGGTCAGTGGTGTGTGTCCTGTAGGGTGAGGTTAGAGTCACGTCAGTAGTGTGGTGTCCTGTAAGGGTGAAGTGTTGGGCACGTCAGTAGTGTGGTGACCTACAGGGTCGAAGTGTTAGGTCACGTCAGTAGTGTAGTGTCCTGTAGAGTCGAGTATTGAGTAAAGTCAGTGGTGTGGTGTCCTGCAAGGTCGAGTGTTGGTCACGTCAGTAGTGTGTGTAGTGACCTGCAGAGGTCGAAGTGTTAGAGTCACGTCAGTAGTGTGGTTGGTGACCTGCAGGGTCGGGTGTTGAGTTCACGTCCAGTATGCGGTAACCTGCAGGGTCGAAGTGTTGCGGTCACGTCAGTAGTGGTAGTTTACCTGCAGAGTCGAAGTGTTGGTTTCCGTCCAGTAGTGTATGTGGTGACCTGCAGAGAGTGAGTGTTGGTCCACGTCAATTGTGTGGTGACCTGCGGAGTCGAAGTGTTGAAGTCACGTCAGTAGTGTGTAACCTGCAGAGTCGAGTGTTAGGTCCACGTCAGTAGTGTGGTGTGGTGACCTGCAGGAGTCGAAGTGTTGGAGTCACGTCAGTAGTGTAGTGTCCTGCAAGGGTCGAAGTATTAGGTCAAGTCAGTAGTGTGGTGTCCTGCAAGGTCGAAGTGTTGGAGTCACGTCAGTAGTGGTGTGACCTGCAGGGTCGAAGTGTTAGAGTCACGTCGTAGGTAGTGTAGTGGCCTGCAGGGTCGAAGTGTTGCGTCCACATCAGTAGTGTGTGTGGTGACCTGCAGGAGCCGAAGGTTGAATTCCACGTCAGTAGTGTGGTATGGTGACCTGCAGGAGTCGAGTGTTGAATTCCACGTCAGTAGTGGTGACCTGCGAGAGTGAAGTGTTGAAGTCACGTCAGTAGTGGTGACTGCAGAGTCGAGTGTTGCGTCCGCGTCAGTGTGGTGTGTGACCTGCAGGAGTCGAAGTGTTGAGTTCCGCGTCAGTAGTGTGGTGGTGACCTGCAGGAGTCGAAGTGTTGGAAGTCACGTCAGTAGTGTGGTGTCCTGCGGAGGTCGAAGTGTTGGAAGTCACGTCAGTGGTGTGGTGACCTGCAGGTCGAAGTGTTGAAGTCACGTCAGTAGTGTGTGTGGTGACCTGCAGGAGTCGAGTGTTGGAGTCAGAGTCAGCAGTGTGGTGTCCTGCAGGAGTCGAAGTGTTAGGTCAGGTCAGTGGTGTGGTGTCCTGTAGGAGTGAAGTGTTGGAGTCACGTCAGTAGTGTGGTGTCCTGTAGGGTCAAGTGTTGGGTCACGTCAGTAGTGGTAGTACCTGCAGGGTCGAGTGTTGGCGTCACGTTAGTAGTGTAGTGTCCTGCAGGGTCGAAGTATTGACGTCACGTCAGTGTGTGTATCCTGTAGGGGTCGGAGTGTTGGAGTCACGTCAGTAGTGTGTGTGGTGACCTGCAGGAGTCGAAGTGTTGAAGTCACGTCAGTAGTGTGTGTGGTGACCTGCAGGAGTGGAGTGTTGCGTTCCACGTCAGTATGCGGTAACTGCAGGGGTTGAAGTGTTGAAGTCACGTCAGTAGTGTAGTGACCTGCGGTGTGTTGAGTCCACGTCAGTTGTGTGGTGACCTGCAGGAGTGAAGTGTTGGAGTCACGTCAGTAGTGTGGTAACCTGCAGGAGTCGAAGTGTTGGGTCATGTCAGTAGTGTGTGTGGCGACCCCGCAGGAGTCGAGTGTTGGAAGTCACGTCCCAGTAGTGTGGTAACCTACAGGAGTCGAAGTATTGCGTCACGTCAGTGTGTGGTGTCCTGTAGAGGTCGAAGTGTTGAAGTCACGTCAGTAGTGGTGTTGTGACCTGCAGGGTGAGTGTTGCGTCACGTCCAGTGTGTATACCTGCAGGTGAAAGTGTTGGGTCACATCAGTAGTGTAGTTGGTAACCTGCAGGTGTATTTGAGTTCCACGTCAGTAGTGGTATGTGCCTGCAGGAGTGAAGTGTTGGTTCACGTCAGTAGTGTGGTGACCTGCAGAGGCCGAGTGTTGGCGTCACGTCAGTAGTGTGGTGACCTGCAGGAGTCGAAGTGTTGGAGTCACGTCCAGTAGTGGTGTGGTGACCTGCAGGGTTGAGGTTGTTTCACGTCAGTAGTGGTTGGTAACCTGCAGGAGTCGAGTGATTAGGTCCCACTTCAGTAGTGTGTGGTGACCTGTAAGGGTCGAAGTGTTGGAGTCAGAGTTAGCGGTGTGGTGACCTGCAGGGTCGAAGTGTTGGCGTCACGTCGTGGTGTAGTGTCCTGTAGGGGTGAGTGTTCGGTCACGTCAGTAGTGTGGTGTCCCTGTAGGGTCGAAGTGTTGAGTCCACGTCAGTGGTGTGGTGACCTGCAGGAGGTGAAGTGTTGGGTCACGTCAGTGTGTGGTGTCCTGCAGGGGTCGAAGTGTTAGGGTCAGCGTCAGTAGGTGGTGTCCTGTAGGAGTCGAGTGTTGAGTCACGTCAGTAGTGTGGTGTGGTGACCTGCAGGAGTCCGAAGTGTTGGGTCACGTCAGTAGTAGTGTGGTAACCTGCAGGAGTCGAAGTGTTGAGTTCCACGTCAGTAGTGGTGTACCTGCGGGTCGAAGTATTAGTTTCACGTCAGTAGTATATGTGGTAACCTACAGAAAGCCGAAGTGTTAAGTCACGTCAGTTGTGTGGTGACCTGCAGGAGTGAGTGTTGGAGTCACGTCAGTAGTGTGGTGACCTGCAGAAGTCGAAGTGTTGGAGGTCACGTCAGTGGTGTGGTGTGGTGACCTGCAGGGTGGAGTGTTGGAGTCAGTCAGTAGGTGGTGACCTGCAGGAGTCGAAAGTGTTAGGGTCAGTCAGTGGTGGTGTCCTGTAGGTCGAAGTGTTAGGGTCACGTCAGTGGTGTGTGGTAACCTGCAGGAGTCGAAGTGTTGGACGTCACGTCCAGTAGTGTGGTGTGGTAACCTGCAGAAGTCGAGTGTTGGAAGTCACGTCAGTAGTGGTGGTAACCACAGAAGTGAGTGTTGAAGTTCGCGTCAGTAGTATTGTGACCTGCAGGAGTCGAAGTATTGAGTTCCACGTCATAGTAGTGGTAACCTGCAGAGTCGAAGTGTTGCGTCACGTCAGTGTGTGGTAACCTGCAGGGTCGAAGTGTGTGGAGTCCGTCAGTAGTGTGGTGTGGTGACCTGCAGGGAGGCGAAGTGTTGAGTTCACGTCAGTGGTGTGTGTGGTAACCTGCAGGAGTAGTGTTGGAAGTCGCATCAGTAGTGTGTGGTGTCCTTAGGGTCGAAGTGTTAGGTCACATCAGTAGTGTGTAGTGACCTGCAGAGTCGAAGTGTTGGGTCACGTCAGTGGTAGTGGTAACCTGCGGGTCGAAGTGTTGAGTTCACGTCAGTAGTGCGTATGGTGACCTGCAGGAGCCGAGTGTTAGACGTCACGTCAGTAGTGTGGCGGTGACCTGCAGAGCCGAAGTGTTGGGAGTCACGTCAGTAGTGTGGACCTGCGAGGTCGAGTGTTGGAGTCACGTCCAGTAGTGGTGACTGCAGGGTCGAGTGTTGGGTCCCGCGTCAGTAGTGTGGTGACCTGCAGGGTCGAGTGTTGGAGTCACGTCAGTAGTGTGGTGTCCTGTATAAGTGTTGAAGTCACGTCAGTAGTGTAGTGTACCTGCAGGTCGAGTGTTGGGTCACGTCAGTAGTGTGGTAACCTGCAGGGTGAGTGTTGGGTCACGTCAGTAGTGGTGACCTGAGGGTCGAAGTGTTGAGTCACGTCAGTAGTGTGGTGACCTGCAGAAGTCGAGTGTTGGTCACGTCAGTAGTGTTCGTAACCTGCAGAGTGAGTGTTGAGTCACGTCAGTAGTGTGGTAACCTGCGAGGTCGAAGTGTTGGGTCACGTCAGTAGTTGGTGACCTGCAGAGGGTGAAGTGTTGAAATCCACATCAGTAGTGTGGTGTACCCTGCAAAGTCGAAGTATTTCACGTCAGTAGTGTGGTAACCTGCAGGGTCGAAGTATTGAGTCACGTCCAGTAGTGTGTGGTAACCTGCAGAGTCGAAGTATTGGAAGTCACGTCAGTGTGGTATGGCAACCTGCAGGAGTCGAAGTGTTGAAGTCACATCAGTGTGTAGTGTGCCCTGCAGGGTCGAAGTGTTAGAGTCACGTCAGTAGTGTGGTCCTGTAGGAGTCGAGTGTTGAAGTCACGTCTGTGTTGTAGTGACCTGCAGAGCCGAGTGTTGAGGTCACGTCAGTAGTGGTATGGTGACCTGCAGGAGTCGAGTGTTAGGTCACGTCAGTGGTGTTGTGACCTGCAGAGTCGAAGTGTTAGAGTCACGTCAGTAGTGTGTGACCTGCAGGGAGTCGAAGTGTTAGAGTCACGTCCCAGTAGTGGTGGTGACCTGCAGGAGTCGAGTGTTGGGTCACGTCGTAGTTGGGTGGTGCCTGCAGGGGTGAGTGTTGGAGTCACGTCAGTGTGGTGGTGTCCTGCGGGGTCGAGTATTAGGTCACGTCAGTAGTGTAGTGTCCTGCAGGGTCGAAGTGTTGAGGTCACGTCAGTAGTGTGTGGTGTCCTGCAGGAGCCGAAGTGTTGGAGTCACGTCATGTGGTGTAGTGACCTGCAGGGTCGAGTGTTGAAGTCACGTCGTAGTGTGTGTGGTAACCTGCAGGGGCGAAGTTGAGTTCCACGTCAGTAGTGTGTAGTGACCTGCAAGGTCGAGTGTTGAATTCACGTCAGTAGTGGTGACCTGCAGGAGTCGAGTGTTGTCACGTCGTAGTGGTAGGTGACCTGCAGGGTCGGTGTTGGCGTACGTCAGTAGTGTTGGTAACCTGCAGGAGTCGAAGTGTTGAATTCCCGTCCAGTAGTGTGTGGTAACCTACAGAAGTCCGAAGTGTTGAAAGTCACGTCAGTAGTGTGGTGACCTGCAGGGAGTAGAGTGTTGAAGTCACGTCAGTAGTAGTGACCTGCAGGGTGAGTGTTGGTCCCATCAGTAGTGGTGTGGTAACCTGCAGGTCGAGGTTGAGTCCACGTCAGTGGTGGTAGCCTGCAGGGCGAAGTGTTGCGTCACGTCCAGTGAGTGTCCCTGCAAGGTCGAGTATTGGAGTCCCACGTCAGTAGTGTGGGACCTGCAGAGTCGAGTGTTGAGGTCACGTCAGTAGTGTAGTGACCTGCAGAGTGAGTATTTCGTCAGTGTGTAGTGTGGTAACCTGCGGAGTCGAGTGTTGGGTCGCGTCAGTGTGTGGGTGGTGACCTGCAGGGTCGAGTGTTGGGTCAAGTCAGTGAGTGGTGTGTGACCTGCAGGAGTCGAGTGTTGGAGTCACGTCAGTAGTGTGGTCCTGCAGGGTCGAAGTGTTGGAAGTCACGTCAGTAGTGGCGGTATCCTGTAGGTAAAGTGTTGGGTCGTCAGTGGTGTGGTGACCTGCAGGAGTCGAAGTGTTGGTCACGTAGTAGTGTGGTGTCCTGCAGGAGTGTTGGGTCAGGTCAGTAGTGGTGTCCTGTAGGGTCGAAGTGTTGGAGTCACGTCAGTAGTGTAGTGTGGGACCGCAGAGTCGAAGTGTTGGGTCACGTCAGTGGTGGTGGTGACCTACAGGAGTCGAGTGTTGACGTCCACGTCAGTAGTGTAGTGACCTGCAGGGCGAAGTGTTAGGGTCACGTCCCAGTAGTGGTGTGCCTGCAGGGCCGAAGTGTTGGGTCACGTCAGTAGTGTGTGGTGACCTGCAGGAGTCGAAGTGTTAGAGTCACGTCAGTAGTGTGTGTATCCTGTAGGGGTGAGTGTTAGGTCACGTCAGTAGTGTGGTGGTGACCTGCAGGAGTCGAAGTGTTGGAGTCACGTCAGTAGTGTGGTGACCTGCAGGGAGTCGAAGTGTTAGGTCACGTCAGTAGTGTGGTGTCCTGCAGGAGTCGAAGTGTTGGAAGTCACGTCAGTATTGGTAGTGACTGCAGAAGTCGAAGTGTTGGGTCCACGTCCAGTAGTGCGTAGTGACCTACAGGAGTGAAGTGTTGAAGTCACGTCCAGTGTAGTATGGACTAGGTGAATGTTGGTCACGTCAGTGTGTGTGGTGTCCTGCAGGGGTCGAAGTATTGGGTCACGTCAGGTGGTGACCTGCAGGAGTCGAAGTGTTGGAAGTCACGTCAGTAGTGGTGACCTGCAGGGTGGAGTGTTGGAGTCACGTCAGTAGTGTTGGTGCTGCAGGGTCGAAGTGTTGGGGTCACGTCAGTAGTGTGTGGTGCCTGCAGGAGTCGAGTGTTGGCGTCGCGTCCCAGTGTGTGTGGCGTCCTGTAGGGTGAAGTGTTGGAGTCGCGTCAGTAGTGTGGTGGCCTGCAGGGTCGAGTGTTGGGCGTCACGTCAGAGTGTGGTGACCTGCAGGAGTCGAGTGTTGAGTCCCGTCCATAGGCGTAGTGACCTGCAGGAGTCGAAGTGTTAGGTCACGTCAGTAGTGTGGTGACCTGCAGGGTGGAGTGTTGGGTCCACGTCAGTAGTTTGGTGACCTGCAGGAGTCGAAGTGTTGGAAGTACGTCAGTAGTGTTGGTGACCTGCAGGGTCGGTGTTTGGGCGTCACGTCAGTAGTGTGGTGACCTGCAGAGTCGAGTGTTGAGTCACGTCAGTAGTGGTGTCCTGGGGGTAGAGTGTGGGCGTCGCGTCAGTAGTGTGGTGACCTGCAGGTTGAGTGTTGGAGTCACGTCAGTAGTGGGTGTGGTGACCTGCAGGGTCGAGTGTTGAGTCACGTCAGTAGTGTGGTGACCTGCAGGGAGTCGAAGTGTTGGGTCACGTCAGTAGTGTAGTGTAGTGACCTGCAGGTGAGTGTTTGAGTCACGTCAGTAGTGTTGGTCCTGCAGGGTCGAAGTATTGGGTCACGTCAGTAGTGTGGTGACCTACAGGGGGTGAAGTGTTGCGTCACATCCAGTAGTGGTGGTGACCTGCAGGGTCGAGTTTAAGTCACGTCAGTAGTGTGGCTGCGGAGTCGAAGTGTTGGGTCACGTCAGTAGTGTTGGTAACCTGCAGAAGTCGAGTGTTAGAGTCACGTCCAGTGGTGTGGTAGTACCTGCAGGAGTCGAAGTGTTAGGGTCACGTCCCATGATGTAGTGACCTACAGGGTCGAGTGTTGGAGTCACGTCAGTGGTGGTGGTGTCCTGCAGGAGTCGAGTGTTCGGTCACGTCGTGTGTGGTGACCTGCAGGGTCGAGTGTTAGGGTCACGTCCCAGTAGTGTGGTGTCCTGCAGGGTCGAGTGTTGGGGTCACGTCAGTAGTGTGGTGTCCTGCAGGGTCGAAGTGTTGGGTCACTCCAGTAGTGTGGTGACCTGCAGGGGTCGAAGTGTTGGGTCACGTCGTAGTGTGGTGTCCTGCAGGAGTCGAAGTGTTGGAGTCCGTCCAGTAGTGGGTGGCAACCTGCAGGGGTCGAAGTGTTAGGTCACGTCAGTAGTGTGTGTGGTGACCTACAGAGTCGAAGTATTGGAAGTCACGTCAGTGTGTGTGACCTGCAGGGGCCGAAGTGTTGAAGTCACGTCAGTAGTGTGGTGTCCTGCAGGGTCGAAGTGTTGAGTTCCACGTCAGTAGTGTGGTGACCTGCAGGGTCGAGTGTTGGAGTCACGTCAGTAGTGTAGTGTCCCTGCAGGGAGTGAGTGTTGAGGTCACGTCAGTAGTGTGGTGACCTGCAGGAGTCGAAGTGTTGAGTCACGTCAGTAGTGGGTGGTGACCTGCAGGGGTCGAGTGTTGGAGTCACGTCAGTAGTGAGTGGTGACCTGCAGGAGTCGAGTGTTGGCGTCACGTCAGTGGTGTGGTGACCTGCGGGGTCGAGTGTTAGTTCACGTCAGTGGTGTGGTGACCTGCAAGGAGTCGAAGTGTTGGTCACGTCAGTGGTGGTGGTGACCTGCAGGAGTCGAAGTGTTGGAGTCACGTCAGTAGTGTGGTGTCCTGCAGGAGTCGAGTGTTGGAGTCACGTCAGTGGTGTAGTGTCTGTAGGGGTCGAGTGTTGGGTCACGTCAGTAGTGTGGTGTCCTGCAGGGTCGAGTGTTGGAGTCACGTCCAGTAGTGTGGACCTGTAGGGTCGAAGTGTTGGCGTCACGTCGTAGTGTAGTGGGACTGCAGGGTCGAGTGTTGGAGGTCACGTCAGTAGTGTGTGTGGTGATACAGGGAGTCGAGTGTTGGAGTCACGTCAGTAGTAGTGTGGTGACCTGCAGGGTCGAAGTGTTGGGTCACGTCAGGGTGTGGTGTCCTGCAGGTCGAGTGTTAGGCGTCACGTCAGTAGTGTTGGTGGCCTACAGGGGCGAAGTGTTAGTAGTCAGGTTGGTGACCTGCAGGGTCGAAGTGTTGGGTCACGTCAGTAGTGTGGTGACCTGCAGGGGTCGAGTGTTGGACGTCACGTCAGTAGTAGTGTTGCAAGGGTCGAGTGTTGGAGTCACGTCAGTGTGTGGTGACCTGCAGAGCCGAGTGTTGGAAGTCACGTCAGTAGTGTGGGTGGTGACCTGCAGGTCGAGTGTTGGGAGTCCGTGTGTGTGTGTGACCTGCAGGGTCGAGTGTTGGGTCACGTCAGTAGTGTGGTGTGGGACCTACAGGGTCGAGTGTTGAGTCACGTCAGTAGTGGGTGACCTGCAGGCGTCGAAGTGTTGGGTCCACGTCAGTAGTGGTGACCTGCAGGGGCCCAGTGTTAGGTCACGTCAGTGGTGTGGTGTCCTGCAGGGTCGAAGTGTTGGAGTCACGTCAGTAGTGTGGTGACTGCAGGAGTCGAAGTGTTGGAGTCACGTCAGTGTGTGGCTGACCTGCAGGGTCGAGTGTTGGGGTCAGGTCAGTAGTGTGGTGACCTGCAGGGTCGAAGTGTTGTCACGTCAGTAGTGTGGTGTCCTTAGAGGTCGAGTGTTGGGTCACGTCAGTGTGTGGTGACCTGCAGGGTCGAGTGTTAGGTCACGTCAGTAGTGTGGTGTGGTGACCTGCAGGGTCGAGTGTTGAGTTCCACGTCAGTAGTGTGTTGGTGACCTGCAGGGGTGAGTGTTGAGTCACGTCAGTAGTCGGTAGTGTCCTGCAGGGTCGAAGTGTTGGTCACGTCAGTAGGTTTGGTGACCTGCAGGGGTCGAGTGTTAGGGTCACGTCAGTAGTGGTGTGGTGTCCTGCAGGAGTCGGTGTTGGAGTCACGTCAGTAGTGTAGTGGACCTGCAGGTCGAGTGTTTGGGTCACGTCAGTGTGTGGTGACCTGCAGGAGTCGAGTGTTAGGTCACGTCAGTAGTGTGGTGGTGACCTGCAGGGTCGAAGTGTTGGCGTCACGTCAGTAGTGTGGTGTCCTGTGGGGTCGTGTTGGGTCACACGTCAGTAGTGTGTGGTGACCTGCAGGAGTCGAAGTGTTAGCGTCACGTCAGTGGTGTGGTGCCTGCAGGGTCGAGTGTTGGGTCACGTCGTGGTGTGGTGCCTGCAGGGGTCGAAGTGTTGGTCACGTCAGTGGTGTGGTGTTGCAGGTGAGTGTTGAGTCACGTCAGTAGTGTGGTGTCCTGCAGGGTCGAGTGTTGGATCCACGTCAGTAGTGTGGTGACCTGCAGGAGTGAGTGTTGGAGTCACGTCAGTGTGTGGTGTACCTGCAGGAGCCGAAGTGTTGGAGTCCACGTCAGTAGTGTGGTGGTGACCTGCAGGGTCGAAGTGTTGGGGTCACGTCAGTAGTGTAGTTGGCAACCTACAGGTGGAAGTGTTGGGAGTCACGTCAGTGTGTAGTATGGTGACCTGCAGGAGTAAAGTGTTGAGTCACGTCAGTAGTGTGGCGACCTGCAGGGGGGAGTGTTGGAGTCACGTCAGTAGTGTGGTGCCTGCAGGGTCGAGTGTTGAGTCGCGTCAGTAGTGTGTGGTGACCTACAGGAGTCGAAGTGTTGGGTCCGTCGTAGTGTAGTGTCCTGTAGGGGCGAAGTGTTAGGTCACGTCAGTGGTGTGGTGTCCTGCAGGGTCGAGTGTTGGGGTCAGGTCAGTAGTGTGGTGACCTGCAGGTCGAAGTGTTGGGTCACGTCAGTGTGTGTCCTGCAGGGTCGAGTGTTGGTCACGTCGTGGTGGTGTCCTGTAGGTCGAAGTGTTGAGTCACGTCCAGTTGTGGTGTGGTGACCTGCAGGGTCGAAGTATTGGAGTCACGTCAGTAGTGTGGTATGGTGACCTGCAGGGGTTGAGTGTTGAGTTCACGTCAGTAGTGTGTGTAGTAACCTACAGGGAGTCGAGTGTTGAGTCACGTCAGTGTGTGGACCTAAGGGAGTGAGTGTTAGTCATCGTCAGTAGTGTGGTAACCTGCAGGGGTCAAGTGTTGGGGTCACGTCAGTAGTGTGTACCTACAGAGTGAAGTGTTAGGAGTCACGTCAGTAGTGGTGGCCTGCAGGGTGAAGTGTTGAAGTCACGTCAGTAGGGTGGTGACCTGCAGGGTCGAGTGTTGGAGTCCGTCGTTGTGGTGTCCTGCAGGGTGAGTGTTGGGGTCACGTCCAGTAGTGTGGTGTCCTGCAGGGTCGAAGTGTTGGGTCACGTCAGTGGTGTGGTGACCTGCGGAGTCGAGTGTTGGCGTCCGTCAGTAGTGTGGTGGTGACCTGCAGGGCCGAGTGTTGATCCGTCAGTGGTTCCTGTAGGGTCGAAGTGTTGGAGTCACGTCAGTAGTGTCGTGACCTATAGGGTCGAAGTGTTGGTCGCGTCAGTAGTGGTGTCCTGCAGGGTCGAAGTGTTGGAGTCACGTCAGTGTGTGGTTACCTGAGCCGAGTGTTGGGTCCGTCAGTAGTGGTAGTGTCCTGTAGGTGAGGTTGGGTCACGTCAGTAGTGTGTTGGTGACCTGCAGAAGTCGAGTGTTGGGTCACGTCCAGTAGTGTGGTGACCTGCAAAAAGTCGAGTGTTGGCGTCACGTCAGTAGTGTATGGTGACCTGCAGAGTCGAAGGTTGGGTCACGTCAGTAGTGTGGTGTAGTGACCTGCAGGGTCGAGTGTTGGAGTCCCACGTCAGTAGTGGGTGTGGTGACCTGCAGGGTGAGTGTTGAGCACGTTGGTGTGACCTGCAGGTCGAGTGTTGGGTAGTCCGTATGTGGTGGTGACCTGCAGGGTGAGTGTTGGGAGTCCACGTCCAGTGTGACCTACAGAAGTCGAGTATGTCAATCAGTTGTGGTAACCTACTGTTAAGTCACGTCCAGTTATGGCAACCTACAGAAATCGTGTTGAAATTCACGTCAGTGGGGGGTGTCCTGGGGTGAGGTTGGGTACGTCAGTGGTGTGGTGACCTGCAGAGTGAAGTGTTGGAGTCCACGTCGGTGTGGTGTCCTGTAGGGTCGAGTGTTAGGTCACGTCGTAGTGATGTCCTGTAGGGTCGGTGTTAGGTCCAGGTAGTGGTGGTGGCCTGCAGGGTCGGTGTTGGAATCGTCCCGGTCAGTGGTGTAGTGACCTGCAGGTCGAGTGTTGGGGTCAACGTCAGTGGTGTGGTGTCCTGCAGGGTTGAGTGTTAGTCACGTCAGTAGTGGGACCTGCAGGAGTGTGAGTCACGTCAGTGTGTGGTATCCTTAGGTCGAGTGTTGAGTCAGTCAGTTTGGTGTCCTGCAGGGTGGAGTGTTGAGTCACGTCAGTAGTAGTGGTGACCTGCAGAAGTCGGTGTTGAGTTCACGTCAGTAGTGTGGTAACCTGCAGAAGTCGAGTGTTGGGTCACGTCAGTAGTGTGGTGACCTGCAGAGTGAGGTGAGTCACGTCAGTGGTGTGGTGCCCTGCAGGAGTCGAAGTGTTGGAGTCACGTCCAGTGGTTGTGACCTGCAGGTCGGTGTTGGGTCACGTCAGTAGTGTGTATACCTGTAGAAGTCGAGTATTGGGAGTCACGTCAGTAGTGTGGTGACGCATGAAGTGGGTAGTCAGTGGCGTGGTGACCTGAAAGAGTGAGTGTTGTTTCACGTCAGTAGTGTGATGTGGTGACCTGCAGAAGTCGAGTGTTAAAGTCACGTCCAGTAGTGTGGATCCTGCCAGTAGTTTAGTCACGTCAGTGTGCGGTAACCTGCAGGAGTCAAGCTTAGGTCACTCAGTAGTTTTTATTGTCCTGCGGGTCGAATGTTGGGTCGCGTCAGTATGTGTGTCTGTAGTGGTTGGGTCACGTCAGAGTGACCGGGGTAGAGTGTTAGGTCACGTCAGTATGTAGTTTGTACGAGTGGAGTGTTGGGTCCGTCAGTGTGTACCTGCAGGGTGTGTTGAGTCACGTCAGTGTGTGGTGACCTGCGGGGGGTGAAGTGTTGAGTTGCACTCAGTGGTGTGTGTGGTACCGAGGGCGAAGTGTTGGAGTCCCACGTCAGTAGTGGTGGTGACCTGCAGGGCTCGAAGTGTTAGAGTCACGTCGTGGTGGGTACCTGCAGAGTCGAGTGTTGGTCGGTCGTAGTGTCGTGTGTAACCTGCAGGGTCAGTGTTAGGTTCAAGTCCCAGTGGTGTGGTGTCCTGAGGGAGTGAGTGTTGGGTCACGTCAGTAGGGGTGACCGCAGGTCGAAGTGTTGGGTCACGTCAGTAGACCTCAGTCGAAGTGTTGGAGTCAGGTCCAGTAGTGTGGTGACCTCAGGGTTGAAGTTTGTCATCGTAGTGTGGTACTGGGTAAGTGTTAGGTCAGTCAGTGGTGTGGTGACCTGCAGTGAAAGGTTGCGTCACGTCAGTAGTGTGAGTGACCCTGTAGGGGCGAAGTATTAGGCAGTACGTCATGAGTGTGGTGTCCTGCAGGGGTGGAGTGTTGGAGTCCCACGTCAGTTGTAGTGTCCCTGTAGGGAGTGATGGGTCACGTCAGTGTGGTGGGTGACCTGCAGGAAGTGTTGGTTCACGTCGTAGTGTGGTGTGGTGACTCTACAGGAGTGGAGTGTTGGGTAAGTCAGTAGTCGTGGTGTGGTAACCTGCAGGGTCGTGTTGAGTCACGTCAGTGGTTGGTGACCTGCAGGATCGAAGTGTTGCGTCGTCAGATGTGGTGACCTGCAGGAGTCGAAGTGTTAGAGTCACGTCAGTAGTGTGGTCCAGGTGAGTGTTGGGTCAGGTCCCAGTGGTGTGGTGACCTGCAGGTCGAAGTGTTGGGTCACGTCAGTATTGTGTGCCGTAGAGTAGTGTTGGGTCGTCAGTGGTGTGGTGTTGGGTCGGTGTTGGGAGTCAGGTCAGTGGTGTGGTGGCCTGCAGGAGTCGAAGAGGTTGGAGTCACGCATCAGTGGGGTAACCTGCAGGGTCGAGTGTTGAGGTCACCTACAGTTGCGTGGACCTTAGGTCGGGGTCACGTCAGGTGTGTGTGGTGCCTTAGGAGTGGTGTTGGGTCACGTCAGGGTACGGTGACCTCAGGCAGTGTTGAGCTCCCGTCAGTAGGATGAGGGTCGAAGTATTGGTCCGTCTGGAGTGGTGACCTGCAGGATCGAGTGTTGATCAGCCATTACTGGTAACCTCAGGCGAGTGTTAGCCGCTCAATGCAAGTGTTGCGTCAATCAGAGTAGTCTGTTGAGTGTTGGAGTCACGTCAGTAGTGGTGTCCTGTAGGGGTCGGGGTGTTGGGTCAGGTCAGTGGTGTGGTGACCTGAGTGTCGAGTATTCCGTCCAAGTCGTGAGCTGCTTGTGTCCTGTAGGGTGGAAGTGTTAGATCACGTCAGTGGTCTGTAGGCCGAGTGTTGGCACGTCAGTGAGTGGTGGGACCTGCAGGTCGCGATTGGAGTCCACGTCAGTAGTTGTGTGGTGACCTCAGGTCGAGTTTGTTTAGGCTGGTCGCGTCAGTAGTGGCTTGACCTACAGGGTCCCGGAGTGTTGGACACTCAGTATGTGGTGACCTGCAGGGGCCGAGTGAGTGGGTCACGTCTAGTGGTGGTGGTGTGGTGACCTGCAGGGTCGGAGTGTTTGGGTCGCGTCAGTGTGTGGCTAGGTCGAGTGATGGGTCAGGTCAGTGGTTTGGTGGGTACCTGTGGGTTCGAGTGTTGGGTCAGGTCAGTAGTGTGGGCTGGCCTGCAGGGTCTAGTTTTGGTCGCGTCATGGTGTGTGGTGACCTGCAGAGAAGTGACGTCGTATGTGAGACTGAGGGTGGTTGGGAGTCTGCAGGAGTCGAGTGTTGGTTCGGCGTCGGCGCGGTGTGGCTGGCCTGCGGGAGTCGGGTGTTGGGGTCTCGTCCAGTGGTGTTGTGTCCTGCTTTAGGGTCGTGTTGGAGTCACGTCAGTAGTGTGAGTGTCCTGTAGTTGTTTCCCCACGTCAGGTGGTGTGGTGACCTGCAGGAGTCGGTGTTGTCCGTTCAGGTATTTGTGGTGTGGTGACTCAGTGTTGGGTCAGTCAGCGTGTACTGCAGTCAAGTGTTGGGTCTCCGTCGTGGTGTGGTGTCCTGCAAGCCGAAGTATTGGTCACCCGTGGTGTGGAGTGGTGGTCCTGCAGGGTCGTGTTAGGTGACAGTCAGTGTTGAGTGCTCCTGTAGGGTTAGTGTTGGTCACGTCAGTAGTAGTGCTGGTAACCCTACAG